>NW_005871638.1:292774-296241 GCF_000147115.1 Myotis lucifugus
ACTCATGCTGACTCCATCTCTGTGTGACAGACAGACTGATCAGGCTGAAATCTGATACAATAGATGATCACAGATATCGAGAAAAATGTGTTTCCTTGAATCTGTTCAAACTCTGGATTTTATTGAAAACCTTCCCCTCCTGCCCTCCCCCCTTAGAGGGAGGGGGAGGAGGACGGAAAACAAAATCACTTAATTCAGAATCCGCATTGTAATAGCTACGGTAGGCTCAGACGTGACTTGAACATCTTTTTTAAAAATATATATTTTATTGATTTTTTACAGAGAGGAAGGGAGAGGGATAGAGAGTTAGAAACATTGATCAGCTGCCTCCTGCACACTTCCTACTGGGGTGTGCCCGAAACCAAGGTACATGCCTTTGACCGGAATCGAACCTGGGACCCTTCAGTCCGCAGGCCGACGCTCTAGCCACTGAGCCAAACTGGTCAGGGCTTGAACATCTTGAGCTCTGGGATTCAGTGGCCAGGCTCCCCAGAGAGGATGGATGACACAGCACAGGGAATAGCAGGCTGCCTGCCTTGCTTTATAGCGAGCAAAGATGGGGAAGTCCTTGTTGAGGTCACCTGCGCTGGGATGCGCTTAGTAATTTAAATGGACACGGGTAACTTATGTGTGGGGAAGCCAGCCCCGGGGACAGGAAAGAGCCAAAATGCAGCGTAGTAAAGACACGGAGTGCAGAGGACAGCTGGAAATGTAGGCTCGTGAGGCCTTCCCTTTATAGACAGCTTCTGTTCTATGTATTTTAACTCACGCATGGAGAGCAGATATTACTACGAAACAGTGCAAAGGCGTGTAATGAGTTAGCTTAATTAATGAGTTGGTTCAACTAGTTTGGAGACAGTGACTGAGAATGCCAGGAAAGCAGAGTAGCAGCGGCATCAATATGATCTAGGGCAGCGGCCGCCAACCTTTCGGACCTCACGGACCACCAGCTGGCGACCACTGATCAGGGAACACCTTTCCCTCCAGAGAGGGAAGTGGACTTGGCTTGGGACTTTCTCACCTCTTCCACGATTTTCACTTATTCCTTCCTTCAGTCATGTGACACGGATCTGCTGCTTCCTGCTTGCCCCTCCTTGTGCTCAGTGGCCCTTGGGAATCCACAGATGATACATGGTGTCTCTTCATTCATTCAAGAAATATTTATTAAGGTCCTACTTTGTGCCAGAAGGTGCTGGGGATATAGTAAGGAAATACAAACAAACAAAAAGCAAGAAATGTATCAGCCTGTTTAAGCCACATAAAACTAACAAAAGCAAAAGGTTGAAACAAGTGCTGTAACCAAATGTGATGGCTAGAGGGAGCGGTAGATGGCTAGTGTGGAAGAGCAAGCACAGGACAATGTGAACCATAGAATCTAGGTGGCATTTACTGTAAACTCTTCCAACTTTGTTTGAAAATTTGTGAGATAAAATATTGTGGGAAAAGTGATGGGAATGATAAGGAAGGTGGGTTTTTGGGCGAAGTTCACGGAGGACATGGCATTGTTTTATCTAGCTCTTCTTCCTCTCAGCTACTTAATATCCCCTTAGCTATGGGCCAGTCAGGTTCAAAATTCCCGCAGGCCGATCCTGGACTTTAAACACCTCTGCAGAAGTCCTTGAAGACTGTCAGATGTCTAGTGGAGGAAAGACTGGGGAGAAGAAGCTGACTCACAAATGGGCACAAACGCACTCACCCCACAGCCATTTGGGACGGCACCTCCTTCGAGCTAACCTCAAGAATGGAAAGAACTTTTATGTTTTCTAATACCCTTGATTTTCTTTAGTATTTTTTCCCCCAACATGTTTCTGAATTTAAGGAAATTACTGTTTTAAAAGAGGATGCTATTGACTTAAGTCCTCTTTTAGACTGTAGGACCCTATCAGCTCATTGATCCGATCCCAGAATCACTGGGGCAGAGGCTGGAAATTACTTGTGTAGGGTGTCCCCACGGCTCCAACAAAAGTTCCATTTCCAGTTTGTGGGGGGGAAAAAAGCCACATGCTGACCTGACAAGTTCAGGGAGGCCTGCATGGCAGTCTTGCAAACTCAGAGACCTAAAGTCACCACAAAGGATGGACAGGTCCTAGGCAGGGATCTTCCCTGAAAAGGTCAACCTTTACCTTAACTAAGCCTATTGTTTTTTTGCACCTGTGAAAACATATCCTTGAAATGTCTGGGTAACTTGTAACTTCCCTTTTTCCAGACCCCTCAGGGCACAACCTAATGTGTTTGGACACCAGGACAGAGACCATAAATTCCTTCATCGTCATTGTTATCATGTTAACTAGAGGCCCTGTACATGAATTCGTGCACCAGTTTGGTCCATCTGGCCCACCCCAATGGGACCCGATTGGGCTGGGCCGGTAAGGGGGAGGGGCCACAGGAGGTTGGGGCCGCAGTGTGGTCATAGTGACTGGTCGCTTGCCTTTTATATATATAGGTTGTTGATAGTTAACTATTTTGCACCCACCTAAGTATGTGTCTATCATTTTACTTTTTCTCCAATCCCAGGGGTTTCCCCCGCTTTGCTGTCTCCTGCCTTTCTAATCTATAAAATAGACGGAAAAAACCGCCATTTTCTGGAGCATTCTCTCAATTCATTGAGGTTCTGCTTCCCAGCAGTTGTCCACAGTTGGCTCAAATAAACTTACAAAAATTCTTTACATGTTTGAATGTTTTTATGTTAACAAGTTTCAGCCTTTTTCTCTTCAAACACTTACATATGGTCTAGACTAGCCAGTGGTCGCCAACCTTTCGGACCTCACAGACCACCAGTGGTCTTCGGACTACCGGTTGGCGACCGCCGGAGACTGTGCCAGGCAGTATTGTCAGAACTTCAAATATAACAACTCACTTACAGCTCACAGCAGTCCTGGAATGTACCCGCATCATTGCTCCCATTCAGCAGATCACGAGGCTGGAGACGACTGCTCCTAAACGCAGAAACCTGCCTCCGGAGGTGCAGGCGGCGGCGAACTGCCTTTCTCGCCCGGAAGGCCCGTCTCTGAAAAAATAGTTCAGTTAAAGCTATTAATGGTCAGCAGGGCATTAATTATTATATTAATGTTCGCACTAACCATGACTCCGCAGGAACTTCGGATTTCAAACTGTGGTTTGAAAGGGCGCTGCTGTTAGGAGGGAGCGTACCCCTTCTCCATGGAGTCGCTGGTTAAGGAGGATGGTGTTTGGGGGTTTCCGAGAGAGGAAATGTTTCAAACTAGGGGCTGACGTTATTTTGGCCAACGGGAGGGGAAAGAACATTCTAATTTTTGGAAAGCGCGTTTTGAGCCTGGATAAAATGACATTAACTCTTTGTTTCTTCTTAATTTTCCAAGCTTGTTCTAATTTCGCTCCCAAACCTTGGGGCACTCCCTCCAGGATCTGGCCCCCCTTTCAGCCTTTTATCCCTTTGCAAAGAGGTGGCGGCATTTCTAATTAAAGGCCCAGGTCGCGGGGAAGGGTTA
>NW_005871638.1:297399-300849 GCF_000147115.1 Myotis lucifugus
GAGGCCGCTCTCCTGTGTTCCCCGCGAGGAGAGCCCGGGGACGCTTGCCTCCTGACCCCGGGCTGCCGCTGCGGGTGGGCGAGGCGAGTCCTCCCAGATGTTTCTTTCTTTCCTCCCCTAATGCCGGCCAGGCGGCCGCTGCTTCCCCTGCCGCTCAGCCACCTCCGTCCAGCCTGGTTCGGAGCAGGGCTCCCCGGGGCGCCGGCCAGAGGGGCCCCCGGCGGAGCGAGCTGGGAGCGGCCGGCGCCATGAGAAGCCACCACGCGGCTTTCGTCCCGGAGCCACTCGCCGGGGCCCCTCCATTTTGGCTCCACGTTTTCCCTCCGGGTCCGGGCAGCGTTGGCGCACGGGGCCCGCGGGCTTCCTTCTGAGGAGGTTGGTCTGGTGCCCAGCTCCCAGGGCTAGGCACCTGCCCGCTTGGGGTCCCTGGGTTTGTGCCGCATTTGCCCCGGCTGAATGCACTTCTTAAACATGTTCCCTCTTTGCTAGTGAAGCGCTCTTACTAGTCATTCAAGCAAAACCGGATTCCCGCTCCTTCAGGAGGCTCGGAGGCTGGACCTGTTTCTTAGAATGGTTTTTCCATAGCGCATTCCTGTTCCTGGGACCTTTCTTCCGGTTCTGGGGCGCGTTCCCAGCGCGCCCAGCATGGTGCCTGCCCTGTAATTGGGCCTGGATGCTGACCCGAGGGCCAGTCCTCTCGGGGAGGAGGCTGAAGCAGGCAGGGGGTGCAGCGTTTAAAAGCAAAATGACCTTGGTCATCCTCTAGTCTAAATAATTCAGTCGCTACAGAGGTGGGAACAGGTCCTAGGGCGTGAAATGACTCCCTTCTCCTGGGTTTCTCAGTCGTCACCGTTCGCAGTTGATGATCTAAGTAGGCAAACTGTCAAGTGGGAGGGAGCCCAGAGCCATTGCTGGGGGGGCGGGCGGTGGTTACTCACTGTCCCGAATTCCAATCAAGGAGGACAATTGTAGAAACTCCCAAGAAAGGGTCTGTTTTCAAAGCCTGTTTACATGTTTGGCATTGATAAGTACTTTGTCATTGTTTAAGATGGTTTCATGATTTTTTTTTTAAGTCCAAAGGAGCATTCTCCTTCTCCGATTCCATATTGTCGCCCCCGTGTTGTAGGTATACTTTGATTACAGTTCTTACTGCCTTTCCTTCAATGAATTCCAATTTCCTCTTTTTAAAAAATCCTCATCCGAGGATATTTTTCCATTGATTTTTAGAGAGTGGAAGAGAGGGAAAGACAGAGAGAGAGAAACATCGATGTGAGAGAAACACACATCAATTGGTTGGTTGCACAGCCTGCAAACAAGCTACGTGCCCTTTACCAGAATCGAACCCGGGACCCTTCCGTCTGCAGGCTGATGCTCTATCCACTGAGCCAAACCGGCTAAGGCTCAGTTTTCTTTTCTTTACTAATCTTGGTCAACATCAACAAACTGGGCCATTTTTAGAAGTCTCGGGCCTGAGCATTGTGGTGCTGGGGGTCTGGAAGCAAGGTTGATATTCCACCCCCTGGGTATTTTGTTACAGATGCGCCTGTTAAAGGAATTTGGGAGAAGGCAGAGGGCCTAAGAGCATCATCAGAAATGACAACTTGAGCCCTGGCTGGGTAGATCAGTTGGTTAGAGCATGGTGCCCATAGGCCAAGGTTGTGGGTTCGATCCCTGGTTAGGGCACATACAAGAATCGACCAATGAATGCATAAATGAGTGGAACAAAAAATCAAAGTGTGTGTATGTTTTTCCCTCTCCCTTTCTCTTTAAAATCAATTTTTAAAAATGTCGCCTTGAGCCCAGCTGGTGTGGCTCAGTGGTTGAGCATCGACCTATGAACCAGGAGGTCACAGTACGATTCCCGGTCAGGGCACATGCCCGGGTTGCAGACTCGATCCCCAGTAAGGGGTGTGCAGGAGGCAGCGTCAGTGATTCTCTCATTATTGATGTTCCTATCTTTCTCCCTCTCTAAAATCAATAAAAATGTATTTTTTTAAAATGTCACCTTGAGAGGTGGAAGGAAGCTCAGAGCCTCTGGAGCCCAGCACTTAGTTGCATCACTTGGAGATGGAAAGTGTGTTCAGGTCTGTATTTGGTGGCCCAGCAGGTCTAGCCCGGTGCTGCTGGTCCCTGCTGCCCCATCTTGTTTAAGAAGAATTGGCCCCGGCTTTTGGAGAGGCTGCCGGCTGGTTTCCGAGGTTGGCTGGACTGGAAGTGGAAATGTGGAAATGCAACTGTTCTCCCTCCTCCCCCCATAAGAAAGCCAACTCCCTGGCCATCTCTCTGGGCTCTTAATGTGTCTCAGTATTGTGGCTGCCCTGGGCACGAGTGTTTTATCTCAGACTAAGTTATTTTGGTTTGGAGAAGGCAAATACTGAGTGCCGCGCCACAGATCACACCTCCTAGTTTGTTTTGTAAATGACGAAGTAGAACTTTCGAGGAAGCTTTGCTAGGCTGACTTGGCCCATCACTGTGGGAATCGCATGTTAAAATTGTGGGTTGAGAAAGTCACTCTGGCCCTAACCGGTTTGGCTCAGTGGATAGAGCGTCGGCCTGCGGACTGAAGGGTCCCGGGTTCGATTCCGGTCAGGGGCATGTGCCTTGGTTGCGGGCACATCCCCAGTGGGGGGTGTGCAGGAGGCAGCTGATCGATGTTTCTCTCTCATTGATGTTTCTAACTCTCTATCCCTCTCCCTTCCTCTCTGTAAAAAAATCAATAAAATATATTTAAAAAAAAAAAAAAAAAAGAGAAAGTCACTCTGATCCATGTGAAAAATCAGAGTCTTGTACCTCTCCCAGGGAGAGGTCTGGAGAGAGAGCAAGAAGTAACATTGGAAGGGAAAAAAATTTAAAAAAAAAGTTTAAATGAGATTTCTTTGCCTGTATCTCCTCTCCTGTTCATTTTTTAAAAATATATTTTTATTGATTTCAGAGAGGAAGTTTGAGGGAGAGAAAAATAGAAACATCAGTGATGAGAGAGGATCATTGATTGGCTGCCTCCTGCATGCCCCCTACTGGGGATCAAGCCCACAACCTGGGCATGTTCCCTTGACCAAAATCGAACCCAGGACCCGTCAGTCGGCAGGCTGATGCTCTATCCCCCGAGCCAAACTCGCTAAGACTTTCCTATTCAGTTTTGCTGCCGTTGCCCTGGTGACTTCACGATCTGTGGCCAGCTTGGTCCACCAAGGTCTTCCTGGGCTCAGGTCTGGCTGTCACCGGGCTTCCTGGAAACCTCTGTGACTCCCCGTGGCCCGGACTGCAGAGTGAACCAGCACAGCGCATATCCCGGGCCCCAAATGTGGGCCCAGACTTTATTTTCCCACTCCCGCCCCCTGCGCCAGCGGCACACAGGCGTGTGGGAGCTGCTTCCAGCTCTGCCTCGTGGACCCCTCAGTTCTCGTGCCCGGGTTCCTCTGGGAGCTCTGTTATCTGTTTCCTTAATCAGAC
>NW_005871638.1:302275-309511 GCF_000147115.1 Myotis lucifugus
ATCAGAGGGATATGGTGGTCCCTGCCCCAGCAATGATTCTTGTGCTAGAGGCATCAGGCTTGTGCGATGGTCAGAGCCCAGTGATAGGGGGGGAGATGGGTGTCCCCCTGTACAAGCCTGACACCTCTCTAAGCCAGAGGTGTAGGCGTCAGGCCTGGGCAAGGGGCCGATCCTGTGATTGGAGGGTGATGGGGGTCAATGCCTGAGGGCTCCCAGTATGTGAGAGGGGGCAGGCTGGGCTGAGGGACACTCCCCCCCACCCCCACCCAGTGCACGAATTTCGTGCACTGGGCCCCTAGTGTGTGTGTGTGTGTGTGTGTATATATATATATATATATATATATAGAGAGAGAGAGAGAGAGAGAGAGAGAGGGGAACATTGAAGAAAGGACCTGCCATTGTTACACCCACATCTGGGCATCGCTGTTTACATTCCTTTGTTGAGCCTCTATCGTCATAAGCTTTTTAGCAAGAATATGTGGAGCACTTCTGTTTCATAGTCAAGACAGGATCAGAGGCCATGGATACTGACAACAGATCGATCTGTTTCATTCGGTCTTTTTCTGTGGTTATATCTACTGCCGCGTCTTGATTTATAAACGAAACCTAGACAACCTACAAGAATGTGTTTTGTAGTTTATCTAGGAAGAATACAGAAAACATCACTGTTATTTTCAGTGAAGAAAGTCAATTTTGTACAGTTTATGTCAACATAAATAAAATGTGAATTTGTTGAAAAGAAAAAAAGAAAGAAAGTTCTGAGTGTCCTGTTTGTAGAGTATTTGTTGAACGGAGTGAGGCGGACCGTAGTTCATAGTTACCCTTTTATTTCTTCATTCACAAGATTATTTGAATTAGGATTTCAAGCCACAGGTGGGACCTTATTTAACAGCATTCACATTGCAATGGCTCAAAAGTGAAAGCCCCTGCACCCTGGCTGGTTGCTCAGTGGTTAGAGCGTCGGGCCCTCAGACTGAAGGGTCTCGGGTTTGATTCCCAGTCATGGACCTCGGTTTCCCAGCCCCAGTAGGGGCGCATACAGGAGGCACCCCATCAATGTGTCTGATGTTTGATGTTTCTCTCCCCGCCCCTCCCTTCCACTCTCTGGAAATCAATGGACGAAATACCCTGGGTGAGGATTAAAAAGGAAAGCCGCCCAGCCCCAGCCCAGGGACACTGCTGTTCGGAGCCTTGGCGCCGTGTGGCATGCGCTGGGCGGGTACTCGCTGAAGGACCGCTCCTGTGGACGCTGTGCTCTGTGTCCGGGGGACGTCGGGACGTAGGAAATAGGAGGGGAGGGCTCAGCGGTGTTGGAGCCTCATTTACCATCAAGCCGCTGCATTGTGAAGGCATTTGTCTCTTCCTTTTGAAGTCGGCCTGGTGTCTTTGCTGTTGGTGAATGACATTGGAAGATAAGGCTCAGCGGAGTGTGACCTGAGGTCACGTAGCTACTAAGTGATAGAACTTGGAGTGGAATCCCGACTTTTCCTTTACTGAGCTTTCTCCACAAGCAGCGGCGTCGTCAGAGGTGTTTTTAGGGAGGTTGGTCTGGTGGTGAGTAACACACATCACAGGGGGCAGTGCAGTCCCTCTGTCCCCTCTGCCCTGTGGGCTGTCAGCTCAGCTCCCCTGGGAGTCAGCATCTGCTTTGGGGCATCTGCTCTGGGACATCCTGCTCCAGATGTGCGGCCGTGGCTCCCACTGCCCTGTTCCTGGAACTCAGCTGCCACCCATCTGGCCAGCCCACTCAGCCCACACCCTCCTATCGGGCTCCCAGGACCAGAATGGGCTGGGCCTTCTGTTTCCTCAGCTGGCACTGTGACTTTCCACCGCCCCCACCACTGCCCAGGCCATCCAGCCCTGGTTCGCTGTGGCCCTGCCACTCTCCCCGGTCCCCGGGCTCTCGGTGCCAGCCACACCCTGCAGGGCACGCCACGCTGTCCCCCAGCCCAAGGATCTTCCACTGGCTGTTTGCTGAGCCTGAAATTGCTTGGTTCGCTGCGTCAGCGGCTGACGGAGCCTGTGGGTTGAGGACCAGCTAGCGCCTTTCCCGCCGTGCTGGCCCCACCGCAGCGGGTCTCCCTGTGGTTTCCGACCCTCGCTGTGCTCACCTGGCTCCACTCAGGGCTCACTGTTTGCTTTGGCCTTCCACCCGATGCGGCACCTTGTGTAATCGGGCTTTTATGAGCTCCTGGGATGGAGACAGATTGTGTTGGGAATTTCACTGCTGATGGCCTTTTTGCCAGTGGGCTCTGAGGTGGTGCTGTTGACTGCTCACGATCTCCAAGGCCTTTTAGAGATGAGTCTTCATTTTTCTTTAATTTAAATTCTTTATTGTTTAAAGTATTACGTGAGTCTCCTTTTCCCCCCATTGACCTCTCTCTGGCCACTCCCACCCCCCAGCACATGCCCTCACCCCCCTACTGTCTGTGTCCACTGGTTATGCTCATATGCAGGGGTCCTATGGCCCGCGGACCACATGCAAATACAAATATTTGTTCCCGTTTTGTTTTTTTACTTCAAAATAAGATATGTGCAGTGTGCATAGGAATTTGTTCATAGTTTTTTTTTTAAACTATAGTCCGGCCCTCCAACGGTCTGAGGGACAGTGAACTGGCCCCCTGTTTAAAAAGTTTGAGGACCCCTGCTCATATGCATGCATACAAGTCCTTTGGTTGACCTCTTACCCCCTCACCCCCAGCCTTCCCTCATAGATTGGACAGTCTCTTTGATGCTTCTACTAGTTTGTCTCTGGTTCTATTTTTGTTCATCAGTTTATCAGGGGTCCTCAAACTACGGCCCGCGGGCCACATGCAAATACAAATATTGTATTTGTTCCCGTTTTGTGTTTTTACTTCAAAATAAGATATGTGCAGTGTGCATAGGAATTTGTTCATAGTTTTTTTTTAAACTATAGTCCGGCCCTCCAACGGTCTGAGGGACAGTCATCTTGGGGATAATGCAAGCCTAAGTTTGAGGACCCCTGGTTTATATTGTTCATGAGTCTTAATTTAAAAAAAAAAATTAGTTACTGATTTTGAGAGAGAAAGAGAGACATCGATTTGTTGTTCAGTTTGGTTTGGTTCTATGTTAGTCTTTTGAATCTTGATTTAATGACCATCATGTTTGAAAAAGTTATCCTCTGAAAAGATCCAAGTACAAGAAACTCATCATTTGCATGAGGGTGGCAGTGGCTTTTGTTCAAAAATGAGCCAGAAAATGTTCATCTTCCGTTGCCCATCAATTGTTTTTGCAAACCAAGGTGCTTCATTTATAGTTTTTTACGTAATGTATTCAAAACCCATTGAAACCCTCATTTGGAATGTTTTGCAAGTTTTTATAGGTTTCTGTTTGAGTTTTATAGGTGCAACATAGTGTTTGGCAACAAAGTTGCTTAACAATGGCAACATTTTGAAGTATCTTTGTAGCAGATCACCCATCTGCTTGATCATTTGGCTTTAATACGTGTAGCCCTGCCCGGCGACTGGGTTGGAGTGTCGTCCTGTTCACCAAAAGGTTGTGTGGGTTTGATTCCCGCCCGGTCAGGGCACCATCTAGGTTGCCAGTTGGATCCCTGGTTAGGGTGCGAACGGTGTCTGTCTTGTCTGTCTGTCTGTCTGTCTCTCTCTCTCTTTCCCTCCCTCCCTCCCTCCCTCCCTCCCTCTCCCCCTCCCCCCTTCTTTTCCCCCCTTTCTCTCTCTCTAAAATCAATAAAAACATAATCTCAGATGAGGATTAAAAAATAATTTTAATACGTATTTTCTTTCAATCCTACATAAAGTAGCAAGTGAGAACTTTATTTTTCAAAGTAAAAAATTTCCAAGTGAACAAGTAGCGGCAAAGTTTACATGAAAAGAAAAAGAAAAAGACAGCATTTTCTCAAAGACAGAATAAAGGTGTTAACAGTGTCGGGTGTTGCTGAAAAGTCCTAGTTCGCATTCAGTGCACATGCATGAGGAGTCAGTCTGACATGACCGCTCACGCAGAGAAAGCCCAGGTATTATCGTCACGAAAGCACCATCGACAGACTATTTAGCACAATTAGTGGACAGTGTGAACCGTAGCGGCCCAGGGCTCTGGGGCCTCCGGAGCAGCAGTCTGATTCTGCATCGCTCTGACGTGAGTTGCATGGTGATCGCTTTGACACCCGGCTGTTAAAAATGATCTTCCGATAGGATCGTGTTTGTTTGTTTTAAAGCATTTGCTTCCACATGGCTACTCCCTAGGACAGTGGTCAGCAAACTACGGCTCGCGAGCCACAGGCGGCTCTTTGGCCCCTCGAGTGTGGCTCTTCCACAAAATACTGACTTCTGCGCATGGGCCACGAAGTTTCAATCACACTATATGTGCGCGCCCCGCACGTGGTATTTTGTGGAAGAGCCACACTCAAGGGGCCAAAGAGCCGCATGTGGCTCGCAAGCCGCAGTTTGCCTGCAGCAGGCCCACCCCTCCTCTGGCTGTCCTGGGCGTCCCCACACTTACTTCACAGTGTTAGTGGCGGAAGCGCCGTCACCCACCCTTTATGTGACTTGTGGCATGTTTACTGTAGGGGCTTTTTTTTTTTTTTTAATGTTTTTTATTGATTTCAGAAGAGGACCCGGAGAGGGGAGGGAGGAGAAACATTATGACGAGAGAGAATCATCGATCAGCTGCCTTCCTACATGTCTCCACTGGGGATCGAGCCCAGAACCCAGGCATGTGTCCTGACCAGGAATTGAACCATGATCTCCTGGTTCATGGGTCAAGACTCAACCACTGAGCAACACCGGCCAGGGCACTGTAGGGCTTTTATAAGAATTTTGCGTGGAATGTCCGTGGTGGAAGCATAAGAATTTTGTGGGTGAAGTAGGGCTGCTGGATGGCTTTCATCATCCGTAAGTGTGCTGGCTGGTTTGGCCTTTTGGCTTTTTTCTCCCTGGGCTGAAGGGCGGTTTTGTCGCATCTTGGCAGTCGTTCTGTGCTCTTGCCCATCTGGACGTCCAGGGCTCTGCAGATGGCGCTAGGTTGCTCCTGCCCCATAGCGGAGGGTCAGGGCGGTCGTCTCTCAGGACAGAGAGAGCTGTGGTAGATTGGGGTGCTGGAGTGCCAACCCGTGATTCTGGACCGTGGTCTTCAAACAAGTTTGTAACGATAAGATGCAAAGGAAGCTTTGGTTGAGAAAATGCTTTATCTTGTTGCATATTTTTCTCTCTCTTTTTTTTTTTTCTTGTTTCTATCGCATATTTTGACATCAATTTTTTTCATCCTGAGTAAAGAGTTGCAAACTATGTGATTTTTGATATATTGTAAACATTAACATTTTATAATAATAACTTCCATTCTTTTCAATGGACCTGGTAGGCTCTAAGCACTGTAATAATTTCACTTATTGTCACCCATTTAAACATGATGAGTAAGCTCTCACTTGAGTCAGAAAAGTTCATTTTCCCTGTTTTCTCCTCGATACCCTATTTCAAGGTCACTTCCCCCACAATGTTAATGTCACTCATTTGGATGCCGGCGGTCCTTCTGGATCAGCCTGCCAGCCTTGTGCAGCGAGTCTGTGCACTGGGACGGCTTGGCTTCCTGTTCTGTTCTCTTGAGCCTCTTCAGCGTTCAGCCCTTTGGAATGCGTCACTGTGGTGGGGCATAAACTAACCCAAACAAGGTGCATTCTGTCTGGTAAGTCACTAATCACAGGAGGCAGACTAAGGTCGTTGGTTTGTGTGGAGAGAAACCCGGAGAAGCTGTGGACACAGGCAGAGGGCAGTGGGCGGCCTTCTGTTACATCAGTCACTGTTTTCACCCTCACGTTGTATATCAGGACCCGGTGTGTTTTTTAATATGTTTTTATTACTGATTTTAAAAAGAGGAAAAGAAAGGAATAGAGAGAGAGAAACAACAATGATGAGAGAGAAACATCGTTGATACATAATCCATCGGCTGCCTCCTGCACGCCCCGCACTGGGGATGGAGCCGCAACCTGGGGCGTGTGCCCTGACTGTCAGTCGTACCAGAGACCTCTTGGTGCCTGGGCCGACCGACCGACCCTCAGCCATTGACCCACACCGGCCAGGCGGGACCGGATGTGTTTTATGGAGTAGCCAGCTTGCCCCTGGCTCCTTTTTTGTTGAAAGCAGAAAACTGGAAACCTTGTAAAGGATGTGTTAGTCACTGTCCCCCACGTTGTAGCATCAGCGCTAGTATTTTAGTCACCCCTTTGTGCGGCCACTGGCTTAGGTACCGTGGGCTCCAGCCTCACTGTGCCAGCTTCTGACTGGGTATCTGTTCAGTCGTCTCTGGAAGGGGGTCCGCTCAGCCCTTACACTTCATCATTCTGGAACTGGCCGGGAGTAGCCTGTAGTTTCTCAGTATGGCTCGCACACCAAGTACTTCGTGAATCCTCGGTTCCAGTCCTGCTCGGTGCAGTTGGCCTTTGTCGTCTGGTGGGTTCTGAAGGACTGGCACCCTGCCTCGGCCTGCATGCCCCTCCCCTGGGTGCCCACGGGCTTCTCGGGGCCGGGACCCCGAGTGCGTGTCTCTGCTGTGTGGCTGCCACATCGGAGCAGATCTCGGTCGAGCTCCCCTCCTGAGGCCCTGCTAGTTTGGTCTGTGCCCTCTGCAGGCTGAGCTCGGCACGGGCCGGCGTCCTCGCTGTTGGCTGAGGCTAGCACCTGTCTGAGAAGTGTGTCTCTTCCAGAAGTGTTCACCGGTTAACCGCGGAGCGAGGACCTCCTCTCACTCCTTGACGTCTCTCAAGGATGCACTGCTTCTTTGCTCGGACCTTTTCCAGTTCTCGGCGCTTCTGCCTGTTGCTTTGGCTCTGGCTGGGACCTCCTTTTGGGGTCCCTTGACCTGGTAGCGCTGCTGGTACCGTGCCAGCCACAGAGTTCGTGTGGGTGTAATGCCAGGCGGATCGGGTGCCTGTGAATGGTGCATTAACAAAAAAGCCGCCCAGCCGGTGTGGCTCGGTTGGTTGGGCGTCGTCCCGTTCGATTTCCAGTCAGAGCATATGCCCGGGTTGTGGGCTTGATCCCCGGGGGCGGCGAGCAGGAGGCCGCCTGTCCATGTATGAGAAACATCTCACACTGATGCTTCTCTCTCTCGCTCTGAAAATCCATAAACGGTTCTTTAGAATAAAAAGCCAACTGGAGAGAAACCTGGAGATCTGGCTGTCACATTCTTACTGCGGTGCTGCCTCTGTGGCTGAACTAAATGCTTGTTGCTCGGAACTGACCCTCTGCTCAGGGGATGGGA
>NW_005871638.1:310850-339621 GCF_000147115.1 Myotis lucifugus
GAGACTTGGAAAGAGTCAGGGCTGTGTGTGCTTTGTGAAGTCACCAATAATCCCCATCCCCTATCTGATGCACATTGACCGTGACCATCTCCTTGGGCGGCTTTCTGACGGCACCACCCTGGCTTCCTCTGCTTCCTCACTGGTCTCGCTCGGTCCCTGCCTGCGACTGAGGCCGCAGACGCTCCTTGGTCACCCGCTCTTCCTGCACATTTGTCCCCCGTGTGACACCGGCTCCAGGTTATTTCCTGCTGATTTTGCCAGCCGGACCTCCCTCATAGGGGCCCTCCCTCACAGCATCCTCCACATCGCTGCCACCCCTGCCCCTGCCCCGTGGGCTTTAAAAAATGCAACTTTGGTCACCCTGCCACTCCCCTCAAATTCCTTAGTGGCTGCAGCCTCACACCCTTCCCCCCGCGGGGCTGCAGGGATAACATTTCTGTTCACTCCATTCGCTGTCTGCCCTCGGACAGGGTTGTGTATCTCCGCCCTGTTGAACAGGAGTGTCCATAGGACTTGGTTTGGATTCAATGAAATGTGGGTGTAAATGACCGTGTCACTTCCACTTTTTATTTTAAACATATATGGATTTCAGAGAGGAAGGGAGAGGGAGGTGAGAGACAGAAACATTAGGCCTGGCCTCCCATGCAGTCACTCCCACGTGCCTCGCCCGTCCTTTTCCGTCTCAGAGAGCTCATCTGCAGGCCTCCGCACCTCTGGGTCTGTCCCTGCTTCTGCCTGACATGCCCCCTCCCCTCTAGTCTGTCCCTCCAGAGGTTCTGTGCTGCGTCCCTCCCTTTGCCCTGTCCCTCCCTTTGCCCTGCGTCCCTCCCTCTGCCCTGTGTCCCTCCCTCTGCCCTGTGTCCCTCCCTCTGCCCTGTGTCCCTCCCTCTGCTCGCTGACTTGTCTCCCCAGTGGCTCCGGGTCGGATCTCTGCGCTCACTGTGCCTAGAACATCATGCTCAGAGTACTGGAGAGAATGTAATGAGGTTGTTGCTGCTGTGAATGTGGGACTGAGTTCATAGGGATTCAGCTGGGTCATTTTGTTTTCATGCTACCGCCAGAATTTGATCTGAAAAGGCACGCTGACATGGTTCTGGGTTGATGTGCTGCTGGCTTCATGGTAGTTGCTGCCTCCGTGACCCGTAGACTCCGGTCGCGGTACAGTGGCAGGAGGCACCCTGTGTCCTGTGAGTGCACGTGGGTGTGGAAGGTGACAGGACACCCGGCGGGGGGGGGGCGGGGGGGGGCGGGGCTGTGCACTCCTGTTCTGGAACAGGGGCGAGTACAGAAAACTTCAGCCTTCAGCCTTGTGAAGTGAAACACTACTCGCTGTGTCAAAAGTGACTGTGTACCAGTGTGGACAAGTCAGCTTCAACCCTGTACTTACAACCAAGCCATGCTTTCTTTCTTTTTTTTAAAATATGTTTTTATTGATTTCAGAGGGGATTGGGGGAGGGGAGGAGAGAGAGAGAGAGAGAGAGAGAGAGAGAGAGAGAGAGAGAGATATATCAATGATGAGAGAATTGTGGATCGGCTGCCTCCTGCATGCCCCCCATTGGGGACTGAGCCCACAACTTGGGCAAGTGCCCTGACTGGGAATCGAACTGTGACCTCCTGGTTCATAGGTCGATGCTCAACCACTGAGCCGCACCAGCCAGGCCAAACCAATGCTTTTCTGTTGAGCTCTTATGCAGGTGTTTGAGGGTCAAGAAGTTGTTGGCTCAGGGGTTTTTTAAGGGTAGCACGAGTTTTTAATTTATTAGAACTTTTATCACATTTCCCCACGCTCTTCCCCCCCCTCCCCTTCTCCCTCCTCCTCTTCCTCCTCCTCCTCCTCCTTCTTCTGTTAATCCTCACCTGGGGATATTTTTCCACTGATTTTTAGAGAGTGGAAGAGGGGGAGGGACAGAAAGAGAGAAACATTGGTGTGATGTGAGAGAGACACGTGGATCGGCTGCCCCTCTCTGCATGTGCCCCGACTGGGGCCGGGGATCGAGCCTGCAGCCGAGGCACATGCCCTTGACCGGAATGGAACCTGGGGCCCTTCAGTCTGAGGGTCGTTGCTCTATCCACTGAGCCACTGGGCCAGGGCAACACATTCTTTCTTCACCAACAGTAGGTGCTCTCTTGTGAAACACTGACATGGATGTGATAGCGCTGGAGGGCTGCCTGCCGTCACTGCCACTGTCCTTCCGACGTCATGTGATCCTATCTGAGTCTGTCTGTGTGTGTTTACTGTGTTTCTTTTCAAGGCCCTTCTGCTAATCATGCTAGCTGCTGCTGTCTGAGCACGGACTGGTGGTCTAAGGGTGTATTCACTCCTTTAATCCTTCTGAGAGCCCCAAGCGGCAACACTGTAACCGTCCTCAGTTTCCAGGTGAGAAAGTAGCGCAGAGACCTGGGTAACCGTCTTAGAGCCGCGAGTGCCAAGTGCTGGGGCTGGAATTGACCCCATGCAGCCCGGCCCCAGAGTCCAGAAACGCCCTCGGCGAAACCCCCTCGGCGCTCCCGAGTCTCAGCGGAACCTCGAGGGCAGGTGCACCTGCCTCCCAGCACCTGGCGCCCAGCACAGCGGCCTCGCCCTCGCCCTCGCCCCTCGGCACCTGGTGTGTGGAATGAACATGAACTACGCCGGTGAAACATGAAAATGAAGCCCTGTTTCAGCGCCCTTCCTCGGTGCATTTAGCTTCTTTTCCTCATGAAGTTCTTCCAATGACAACTATACACCACGCACAGGTGTCCTCCTTTTCACACAGATGCTACCCTCTCGGGGAACAGTCTTTCCCTCCAGGACTCCTTGGGGAGGCGAGACGTTATCTCAGCCGTGCAACGGTAACACGCTCTGAGGGGGTTTACGTGAGCGAAATAAATGTCGGCTTCCTTGAGATCTGGGAAGCATTTCCGCCCCGTCCGTCCGTCCGCAGCCTGCTGGGCGGTGCTCCTGCCGGGCTGCACCCACCTGCGCTCTGCTCTCCCTGGAGACGCCATCCCTGGAGGAAAGTTGATGGGTTCTGAGGATTTGCCCTATTTGCAGTTTTGGGCATCCTGGCTTTTGACTGGTCTTTCCCTAGTTCTTGTCATTGTGCTGATGAGAAAAAGACAGGCTGAAAACTGTATTTTTTAGAATAACATTTGGGAGGTGGTTCGGTCTGTCGTTCCTTCTGCCCTGCCAGGGGGAGCAGGGAGTTCCCTGTGGGCAGGGCCCGGGGGGCACGTTTGCTGGGAGAGGGACGGTCAGCAAAGGGAGCTTGAGGACAGCGAGGAGCCCTTCCTGACCGCATGTTACCTGCTCGGCTGCGAGGACCCCTGAGGCGCCTTGACTGAGAGCAGTGGTTCTCAACCTTCCTAATGCCGCTCCCTTCAATACAGTTCCTCATGTTGTGGTGACCCCCCATTTCATTGTTACAAATTGAACATCATTAAAGCATAGTGATTAATCACAAGAACAACATGTAATTATATATGTGTTTTCTGATGGTCTTAGGCGACCCCTGTGAAAGGGTCGTTCGACCCCCAAAGGGGTCGCGACCCACAGGTTGAGAACCGCTGACTTAGTGATTGGAAAGTGAGGTTGGTGACTAAAGCTCCGGGGCTCTTGGCACTTCTCATTAGAGCACGGGGTGCTCCCAGCTGCTGGTGCCTGGGCTCAGCCTGGTGCAGGGGCACCTGTTCAGATGAAGCGAACCGTTGGTGTGACCGCGGTGTCCAGCCGGCTCTCGTCCCAGCGGAGCCTTGTCTTGTAGACTGGAGTCGCTCACACCCTCTCTCTAACTGGCCGTTCTGACTCCAGGCACAGCTGCTTGTGCGCATGTTCCCCTGAACATTTCACCTGCACGTTAGTACTTTGGTGAAAGTTAAAATCGTGTAAGATAAGACAAGCTACCGTCTCAGCGCTGCCACTTCCTAGTGCACTGGTCCCGTTATTTCTCCTTTATTCGTGTTTTATCTATTTTATTATTATTTTTTTTTAATCCTCACCCGAGGATATTTCTCCATTGATTTTTAGAGAGTGGAAGAGAGAGGGAAAGACAGAGAGAAACATTGATCTGAGAGAAACACTTCGATTGGTTTCCTCCTGCCTGAGCCCTGACCAGGGTCCGGGCCGGGGGAGGAGCCACAACTGAGGTACATGCCCTTGACCAGAATCGAACCCGGGACCCTACGGTCAGCCTGCAGATCCTCTATCCACCACACCAAACTGGCTAGGGTTGTCCATGTTTTAAAAACACACATTCACACTATTTCCTGGTTGCCACCCGCAGGCTCACGCTTTCTTTACTGACCTCCATTGGAAAGGGTGGTTTTTAACAGGCTCTCCCCCTTCCTCTCCCGACTCCTCATACACGCACATCGGGCTCGGTTCAAGCAGCAGGTAGCGGTTTACCTGGTTCTGACGTATAAGCTGCTCGCGTCTTAACTGCTGTTCTGAGTGGAAGAGAACGAGGGGGTTTGCTGATCTGCCTTTCGTTATGAGTGAAGTTCCAGAGTGTCACGCGGTGGATTCTGTTTAGATTTATTTTGTGACCCGCTCATTTTCCTCCTCGCAGTCGTACAACCGTCCTGGAATCTAAAGAATTGGTACAAAGAAAAAAAAAGAATTGGTAGAAGCTAAAGTTCTCAGAGAAACACGGGGCTTTAGGTGGACTGGGACTTGGGAGTAGAAATGGCTGGTCTGCAGGTCTCCGTGGGCTCGGTGCTGGCTGCCCAGGTCCGTCCCCTCAGGCTGATGCCCTTCATGGGAAGGACGCCTCAGCTGCCTCTGCAGACGTGGGCCACGAGGAAGCCTGGGCCACGGGGAAGCCTGGGCCACGGGGAAGCCTGGGCCACGGGAGGCGTGGGTGGGTGAGCCAGTGCGGGAGCGGCCCGTGGATGTGATTGTGAACAATGCGTGAGAAGGCCGGTGGGGAAGACCGAGGCCTTGAAGAGGCTCAGCAGGACCAGCAGGGCCTGGGAGTGGAGTGTCAGAGCTGAGTTGCGTCCAGCAGTTTGGCAGAAGCCCTGGGTCACGAGAACAGCCTGTGAAACTGACGGCTGTGGCTGTGAGAGCCGCCGGGAGGCAGCAGGAAGCGGCGGCCCTGCTGGCGACGCCTCTGGCAGTCAGACAGGAGGGGAGGTGGGGAATTGGGGTGCGGGAGCAAGCTCAGCGCCCCAGCAGGTCACCCCGTGACCTTCATGCCCACCTGTGTTTGCAGAGTAAAAGGAAAACGACATTCCCCTAGTCCGACCCTTCACGTGTCAGGCATGTGTATGGTGCTTGTCTGTCTTCCTGAACAATAAACCACACGTGCCAGAATACCACACGTTCACATTTTTGGAAGCATGACGCCTGCCTGGTGAGTTCAGTGGGTTCTCCCCGCCCGCCCGGCGTTGGCAGGACGGGGCTTTCTCAGGAAGGAACCGGCACCTAGGCTAGGTCTTGCCCCGCCTCCCTCCCGGGCGGCCCCTCGGCCGGAGCGCAATCGGCGGACAGTTCCCTTCTCGCCCTTCTCGCTCCGTCCGGGCTGTCCCCGAGTGAACAGTGGGAAGGCTGTCGGGGGCCCGTGTGGCCAGGTGTAGGCTATGGCGCTGCTGCACCCTCGTGTGTCTCCTGCTTGCGAGTCTCAGTGGAGGCGACAGGCGTGTTCTCTCTCGGAGGCTCCACTCGCGCCAGCTCGGCTCTGAGCGCACACGCGGGGCTTCTGGGACCGCCTGTGCTCAGCAACGTGACTGCTATCTCGTCTCCCGAGGTCTCTACAGCTTAGACCTCAGGGCGATGAGCTTGCGGTCAGCATTCCCCGCTCTCTGGGGAGAGGGGAGTTAGGGTCCCACTCCCCTCCCCTTCACTTTGGGGTTCCAGCTGTGAGGCAGACCGTGCCCTGAGAGTTCCTGAAGGGGGCGGGGGGCTGTTCCGGCCTGAGACCGCAGCGGAGCAGCCGCGAAGCCACCCTGGCCCAGGGAGGGTGGGACTGGTGGTGTCTGGGATGTTATGTAACGTCCCTCGGGGGTTCCCACGCAGCCCCTGGGAACGGATCCTTTGGTTTCTCCGTTGCCTCTGGGACCTGACGCCCCAGGAACGGGCTGGTGGTTAAGATCCCGTCACCAGTCCCACCTGCACAGTTGCCACAGGGCCTTCCTGGTGGGCTGTGTCCCCGCCCCCTCTCTTAGCGGTTCACTGCACATTGCTAACTCAGCCTTTTAACAGACTTTTAGAAAGCTGTATTTTCCTGGTTTTGCCCACCGCCCCCACTCGGCTCTCCATCTCTGCTGGTCCGTAGGTAGTGCCTCACTTTATTGCAGTTCTCAGCGTCCTCCTCTCCTCGTTCTCCTGCAGCCCCCCTGCCCCCCTCCTTAGGAGAACACAGTGGGGAAGATTTTAACGGGGTTTGCGGGTGTGCTTAATGCCTGCTGGGCACCTCCACACGGGGCACTGGGAAGAGGAGGACGGACCGGGTGGGGGTGACCTTGCCACTTGCAGCCCCGAGCAGCCCCAGTGCAGCGTGTTTGTGGGCGATGTTTTTCTCCCTCTTTTGCACTGTCCTACCGTGGAGGGCTGGGCACTTGTCACCTGAAGGAACGGACATGGGTGTTCTCTGGGACGACACAGATGGGGATGGGAGGGCGCAGCGGCCTCGGGGAGGCTGGAGGCAGTGCGTCCGGCTTTCGGAATTCCTTCCCTGGCGCCTGTTCGGGCCCCTGCCTGAGCCTCCATGCATCTTGTTTGAGAGCAGCCCACGGTGTACGAGCTCCGCCCCGAATGCACCTGGCGGGCGTGGCCCTGCTTCCACACGTGGATGAGTGACTTCCCAGGGTCGCATTTCTGTCAAGGACCCCCAGAACCTCTGTCAGCAGAATCGTGCCTCCCGGGTTTCCCGACGTCTGCACGCGCAGGCCGGGGCGCTGTGTCTCTTGGAACCTGCGTTGGGTGGCGGCTGGAAGCCACTGTGTCCAAGATGGCAGGTGGAGGCAGGGCCACCTGTGATGGAGGACATGGAGGTCCCAGGACAGTGGGGGGGTGGTAGGTGGGAACAGGAGAGGGATCATCTTGGGAGTATTATGATCCCTGCTTCGTGGGAGCAGGGGTCCTCAAACTTTTTAAACAGGGGGCCAGTTCACTGTCCCTCAGACCGTTGGAGGGCTGGACTATAGTTTAAAAAAAAACTATGAACAAATTCCTATGCACACTGCACATATCTTATTTTGAAGTAAAAAAACAAAACAGGAACAAATACAATATTTGTATTTGCATGTGGCCCGCGGGCCGTAGTTTGAGGACCCCTGCTTTAAAGGATAAATGAACTAGAGGGCAGTGCCACTTAGAAATCAGTGCCACTGCTGTGGCCGCTGCAGGTGTCAGCAGGGACCAGTATTTAGAGCCTGAGGACAGAGGCTCTGCGGGGACACAGCCCTCCCGGGCGCTGGGACGGTCTTTAACGTTTGGGGACGCGCAGACGCAGCCGAGACTCGGAAGGCGGCCCCACGCGCCCTGGCTTCGTTCTCTGCACAGGGAGTGTTCAGGGCTGACAGTAACGAGCTCTCGGCACCTGCTCTCCCGTGCTCTGAGGGCACCCACCGCGTGGGAGGGGTGGTGAGCCTCCCCGTCCTGCTCGGATCCACGGTAGGCGAAGGCTCAGCCCTGAGTGCCCTCACCGGCGCACACCGCAGCGGGCGGGCAGTGCCGAACTGTTCTCTGTGGGTCCTTGTCTCCATGAGCTGCTGAGCACGTCCAGGTGGTGGGCAGGCTGTGGCCCTCGTACCGGCACATACAGGTGAGTCAGGCCGTGGCAGAGGACAGACGGCTGGTGTCGGGATGACGGTGCAGTGAGTGAGCTGCATGGCTCAGGGTGCAGAGCGTGGCGGGGACACCCACAGGAGCCGTAACTGCTGGGACGGAGGGGCAGGCAGGCACTGGGAGTGCCCGCTTCAGGTGGAGGGTACAGGAGTCGGCCAGATTGGAAAGGGGTGGGGACACGGGGTGGCATTGCAGATGGAACCGCAGGGCTGGGAACAGCGTGTGTGCTCACCCCAAGGCGAGCGAGAGGCAGGAGCAGCAGGCCAGGCCACGGCCCCGTGTGCCAAGAGGCGTTGGAGTGGCGGCCGGTGGCCACTGGGCACCACCTGTTCCTCAGCTGCTGCCCTGCGGGCGCTGGCTGTCCTCCGGCCTCCTGTCCCCCCGCACCCGCTTTGCCTGAGCTGCCCATGTTGGCCTCCCGCACTAACTGGCCAGATGCCCTCTGTCCCCAGGCGCGTCCATTCACCCGAGTCACTGAGGCAGGTGCGGGCCCAGCTCCGGGTCTTGGCCTCTGGAATTAGCCCTCTGAGAACGGAGGAAGGTGGGTTAGTGGGAGGACTGGAGAAGGATTGGTCTCTCCAGGCCGGCAGAGAAGCCTGAGTTAGGGTCCCAGGTGGGTGCGAGGCGCTGCTGGCTTCCATTGAGTGTTCCGGCCACTGCAAGGTGCGTGCAAGGATAAAGATGTGTAAGGCCCGTTTACTTCTATCCTGAGCTGCGAGAGCCTGGTCCTGTTTCAGGGGAGGTAGTGGAGGCTCAGGGGCCTAGGTTACCTGTCCACGGTGCTCGCTCAGCTGATGAGGGATGGAACCAAGGATTCACCTGTGGCCTGTCCAGCCCTTCCCGCATGCCGGTGCCTCCTGCGCGTCGGGGGATCTGTCGGTGCTGCCCTGGTGTCGGGGGAGAGCGGCTGCGGTTCCTGTCTGCGCCCTGGCAGCCTTGCCTACATCAGCTGCTTTGCTGGCAGGTGGATGAGGGAGCAGCCAGCTGCTCTCATAGGCCTGGAGCTTGTCCCTGGAGAGTGTGGCCAAGTCCAGGGAGGTTCTGCCAGGCCCTGCAGCACAAGTGTCTGGACACGTCGCAGAATCTGCTGAGTCAGCAGCTCCGAATCCTGTGCTGAGGTTACAGGTGGTCACTGCCCCTGCCTGGTGCCCAGCCCTCAGCCGGGCAGGCCTAGCTGAAGGAGGGTCCAAAGACGGTGGCAGGTGTGCCGGGCCGTGTTCCTCCTTCCTTACCTCCCAGATGCTCACAGTGACCAGGCCAGGCGCCCT
The DNA here is from genome assembly GCF_000147115.1 of Myotis lucifugus. NCBI lineage: Eukaryota > Metazoa > Chordata > Mammalia > Chiroptera > Vespertilionidae > Myotis > Myotis lucifugus. The sequence goes on from NW_005871638.1 coordinate 319,887, forward strand.
CCCTGCAGATGCATCCCCGATGGGGCCCTGGTGGCCCGGGGCTGTGGGGGGCTGGGCTGCGAGGGCGAGGCTGTTTGAATCCCATCTTCCAAGGCCTCGGGGCTTTGTGAGCAAAGAGAGCGTCTGAGGGGCAGGACACACCATGGCTCAGATGGTCTGGGTTGGCCCGTCGGGGTCGGTCCCCTCCTGTCAGACTGCTTTCCGTTGCTGACAACATGTTTAACCGCCGTATGTTTTGAAGAATGAAAAAGATGAGACGGTTCCCCGAGTGGAGACCAGAGGACACAGGGTGTGTGTGCTGGGAGACTGATGACACCTGCATGGAGCCAGGCTCTCCGAGGGGCCGTCCTCCCGCCTCCCCTGGGCGCCGAGAGTGGCGGCTGACACGGTGGACACCCCGGGTTTTCTGGAGAGGAGCCCCTGGAGTCCAGAGCTGGCATCTTCCTCCCGGTAGCAGGCTCCTGCCCCAACCCTGGCTGCTGTCTGATTGGTTAACCAGCTTGTCCCACGGCCCCAGTTCTCATTCACCTGTCCCGGGCCCAGGGCTGTGAACCTGGCCTGCACCTCGGGCCTGGCAGCTCCTATAACAGGACCAACGGCCCACCTCCGGCTGCCCAGGGCTGCGGCCTCCCGGTCCCGGCTCCTCTGTGGGCTGCTGGGTGGAGCCCGGGCTGTAGCCTGCATGGGTCACGGCACCTTCACACGTTCTGTGGGGCAGACACCCTCATGGTCTTTCCCTGGCACCTGCCCGTTCCTGACTCCATGCCGGCCGGTCACGCTGCAGGGCGCTTGTGATGGGCACCTCCGCCCCTGTCTGCAGGCTGTGCGGGCCGCCTGCCGTTCTGGGTCCCCGTATTCTTTTCTCCACCGTGTCCCGCTTCCCTGGGCTGTCGTGAGCCTCCTCACCACCACTGCCGAGCTGCCTTTTCCCTGTTGAAGTCTTCCCGCTGTCGCTGAAAGGAGGGGGTCCGCCCTCAGATCCGGCTGCCCTGCCATCATGCGTCGTGTCTTACAGCCCCTGTCTTATCTGACATCTCACTTTCCTTCCCTCGGGATTGTTGGGGTCCTGGGACCGTGGTGATAAACCAAGATCTGGACTAAGTCACAGGACCCGCCTCCATCCCTCCCACCTCACCAGGTGGAAGCAGGGGCTGGAAACTGGTTTTTGTTTTAAAAGAAGAAGAAAGAAACTCGGCAAATAAAATTTGTGTCTACAGCAGTAAAATGAACTGCGGCGGTTTATGGAATGCTGAGTACATGTCCCAGGAGGGGATCCCGACCGGGACCCTACAGGCGAAGAAGCTGGGGCTGGAGGTCCCGGCCACATCTGGATTCGAACCCGGACCCATGCACCGAGAGCCTGTCTCCTGCTCGGTGCCGCCCTGCCTCCAGGGGCGCACGTGCCACTTCCCGATGTCACTGGCGGTTTCCGTAAATCGTGTCCTCACTGTCAGCGAGCTGGTGGGGGATGGGAGGGTGGCCCTGGGAGGCAGAGCCCTTGTCCGTTTTCATTCATAAACGCTCCCTCCCCAAGGCCTTTGCTTGTGGAAGAGAAAGTCCTCTCGTCAGCCCTGGTAGCAACCCTTGCCGAGACCTCGGTGCCCGCAGGCGTGTCCCTCATTCTCCGTTTCCTTCCTTCCTTCGAGGAGTCTCGGGTGACACAGTTCTCGGAAGCTCGGCCTTCGCCTGGGCTCCGAGGGGCCCTTCCTGCAGCGGCACAAACACTCCTCGAAGAGCGGCGGCCTCGGCGTCGAGGCCAGGACCTCGGTGGGGCTGCCGCCTGCCACATGCCCGGTGCTCCCTCCGTGCACCTGCTGATGGCGGATTCGGGCGCCTGGAGCCTGAGGCCCCTGCAGCCTGCGTCCGGCCCGGCTCGGTCGGGTGGCCCCTTTCAGTAGCAGCACTTGGGAAAACGCCATTTCAGGGAGAAGACTGGAACCTCCAGGCAGCCCTTGCTCTGCAGGAGCGGCGAGTGCATGGACCCGAGAGCACGGCCGCTCTTCCTTCGCTGCCCGCATGGCAGGGCCGGGCGCTGGCCGCCCTCAGAGCCGCCGGCGGGTGCAGCTGCAGCTCATAGTCCCGTGTAGGTGCAGAATGGCCTGGAAGGGCCACACCTTTAAATGACGGCAAACCCGCCCACCGGGACACTCACCATTGTTCCCGTGGCCCTCTCACTGGAAACGTGGAGGAAAAGCTGCTTAGATTTGTGGGTAAAAATACAGAGCAGAAGGAAGGCCTGTGAGGGAGGCTCTCCCTGTAGAACGAGCAAAGCCTGATTTAAACCAGGGACCTTGACAGGCAGTCGGCTGCAGAGGGGCCTATCATGGAAGGCTCAGCGGTGCGCGCCTTCCTCCCGGCGGCCGCTCCTTAGGTCCACGAGTTCTTTTTGTCTGGTTCTCCATTGTCTGCCAGACCTGGAGCGTGGGAAGCGTGTAAGAACGTGCGAGCCTGTGGGCTCGAGGGAGGAGCTTGCTGCTTGCCAAGGGGTGTCTTCGCAGGGCTGCCCTGCCCGGTGCAGGTGTCAGGCGTGCCGTGGTCTGCTCCGCGGTGGTCCTGAGCGCTGTGCGTGCCTCAGGGCTCCCGGGGACGCACAGGACTCACTTGGACTGGTTTTCCACCCGTATCTGAGCTGCAGCGGCGTGTCCTCTCTGTCTTGTAGACGGGTGTCTACTTGACCCGCAGCACGGGGTAAATGGGCATTAGGCGCTATGCTGGGGACCTGGTCCTCACTCGTTTGAATGGAAAACTGTCCCCGTTTTTGTACAATTGCAAACTGTCGGGTGGCCACGTGTTTGTAGGGACATGTCGTAGGGTGTTTTGTAAAGAAGGAAACATTCTTTTCAAGCCACGGCCTTCGTGGAGGTAAACTAGAAGCCGTCATTGGAGCCAGATGCTAAGAAAGCCGGCTCGGCATTAGTGTTGGACTTGACCTCCGTGTGGCGGAGCCTGAATAACCCCTGCAGGGTGATCTGGGAGCGCAGGCGCAGTAAGCTCTGCCGTGCAGGCGGGCGGCTCTGTGGCGAGGACGCCCTCTCCGAGATGTCTGTGGGCAGCATGCGAGGTGTGGGTCCGTTACGTGGTGCTTTGTTCCCCGTGGCAGTCACCTGGCGTGTGTTACAAAAATGTCATGTCGTTTACTTTTTAATATTTCCTGCCTTACACTTCCAGCAACCGGGGAGGTGACCCACACATCGGGGTCCTGGGCCTGCCACCTGTTTTTGTGCATTCTTTGGCTTTCGTCTCGGTCAGACTCAGTGCCAAATGGGAATAGGAAACCACAGAATATTTTCCACCCCCGCCGAGCGCACCCTGCTCATGGTGACGAGCGCGGCCTTCCTCCCGGCGCCGCTCCTTAGGACTGCGAATAGGATGGAAAAACAAATACCATTTCACAAACACGTCATCCTATTATTTTTGCAGGTATCAGTAACGTGTATGGGGTTGGACCTCTTTCTGCTTGAGCCTTGTTTTGGTGTATAAAAAATGGAGTAGTATAAAGAAGAAAAAACATATACATATATATGTGTATATATATATATATATATATATGTGTGTGTGTGTGTGTATATATATATATTTTATTGATTTCAGAAAGGAAGGGAAAGGGGGAGAGAGATGTAAACATAAGTGAGAGAGAATCATTGATTGGCTGCCTCCTGCATGTGCCCCCACTGGGGACCAAGCCTGCAACGGAGGCATGTGTAGAAATTGAGCTGTTAACCTCCTGGTTCATAGGTCAATGCTCAACCACCGAGCCACACTGGCCGGGCTCACTTATACTTTCTTTACCCAGACCTAACTGTTGTTAAAACTGCGCTATTTCTTTTTGAACTTTAATATATATACATACATCCATGGAACTTACTTTGTGTTTTGGACAGAATTGAGGAAAAAGAGTTTTGTGTTTAGTTTTTTAAACTTCATGCATCTGAGCATCTTCCTATGTTACTAGATACCTTGGCCAGCATGACCCGGCAGCGGTGTAAGGTTTCGTGTGCGAGGTGCCAAGATGTGTGTGGCCAGTCCCACCGCCGTCCTGGCTGACCAGGCAGGTTCTCATCGGCTCTGCCTTGATGGACATCTGCGTCAGTTATTTTATTCCTTTTAATTACTTCACTGGAATACACCGCCAGAACTTGACTGACTGGTTAAAAGGATGAACATTTTTATACTCTTGCCTAATTGTGGCAGAATCCTTGGGGCTTGCTGCTGGGACAGCGGGTTCCTGGCTCCGCCAGCTGCTGGGTGGTCAGAGCTGGTGGTTCCTTGCTTTGTTGGGGCGGCGGGGGGGCGGGGGGGCGGCGGGGGTTTGCTGTTCTTGCCTCACTGCGTCCTTTTAATCTACTCCTCCCGTTTGTCGTGTAGAAAGAAGGACCTGTATTGTATTGTCTTTTCTAACCTCACTCCCACTGAGAAAAGCCAGCCCTGCCTGTCCGCTCCATTTCAGTAGGAAATTTCAAACGCAGTGCCCACCCGAGAAGACAGTCTGGGGACCCGAGAGGACCCGTGACAAAGCCTGGGAGGCGGGGGGGGGGGGGGACCGTCGTGGCTGACCAGCAGCCTGCACCATCAGAGGGACAGACTTCCCGCAGCTCTCAGTTCTGGGGAGGAGAAGGCCAAGCTGAGTGCTTGCCAACTCCGCAGCAAGGCCTCACCCTCCTGCATCGCTACCTCCCCAGCCTCCGCAGCTCAGACCTGGGGTGCTGTGACCTGGGGTGCCGCTGGGAACCAGGATGGGGGAGGGAGCCAAGGTGCTCTCAGGAGCAGCCGTTTGGTCTCCTGGAAGAGGAAGTCACTGGGATGTGCCAGGGCCACGCACCTCCTCAGGGCTTGGCTTGAAGGTGGTAACTAGTAATGCAAGCTGTTGCCTTTTTTGTCTTTGCTACCGAGAGAACTGACTTTTATAGCTGAGGAAAGTGTTGTATGACAGGGTCTCTCTCTCCCTTCTCTACCCCCTGCCCCCCATCATGGTTTCACAGGCGACTTTTCGGCACTTGGAACCTGAACCTGAACTGGGACGTGGGGTTCCGATTGAGGGCTTGACCCAAGGGACAAGTGTACAAAGACTAATGAGATAAGCTCCTTGTACGTAGCTTAAAGGAGAGCAGTAATGTAAATAGATTTAAAAATTTTTATTTTATAATTTTTTAAAATATATTTTTATTAATTTCAGAGAGGAAGGGAGAGGGAGAGAGAGTTAGAAACATCAATGATGAGAGAGAATCATTGATCGGCTGTCTCCTGCACACCCCACACTAACCTGGACCCTTCAGTCTGCAGGCCGATGCTCTATCCACTGAGCCAAACCAGCTAGGGCAATAATTTTTTTATTGTGGAAAAACATACATAGCATATACCATTGGGACCATTTAAAATTTTTTAAAAAGATTTTTTTATTGACTTTTAGAGAGAGAGGAGGTGTGTGTGTGGGGGTGGGGGGAGAGACATTGATGTGAGAATGCAACATCGATCGGCTGCCTCTTGCACACCCCTACTGGGGATCGAACAGGCCCTGACCCAGCAACCCCACTGCCCTGACCAGGAATTGAATAGGCGACCTTTCAGTGCACTGGACAATGCCAACCACAGCCACACTGGCCAGGACTGGAACATTTTTTTTTTTCCTGAAAAAAAAACCTTTAATAGAGCCCCCCAATATCCTTTCAATGGACCTCTTCTGGCGCCGGCCCCCCACTGCAAGAATGATGCATCGCAGACGTTAATTTACAAAAACCCCACGTACCCCCACCGACCCGGGCCGTTCCCCCTGTTTTTCGGGTTCTCCCCTCGGCTGTCTCCTTGATCCCTGACCCCCCTTAAGACCCCCCTCTGCAAAGGTGACGTCATGCACGGACTCCCCGAAGACCGAGCACCGCTCCGGACTCCCAGGGGTGACTCCGCGTGGAACCCCAAACCTGGAAAAGGGAAAGTGTTATAGGAGGGGCCGCTACGGGGAAGGTTGTTGGATCCACTCTGCAGAGAGAGAACAATTAATTAGTTAAGGCGCTCAGGATGCACTCCAAGGGCAAACCTGCAAAAATTTTAAAAAAAGAACTTTGTGGGGAGTCAGAAAACCGGCTGCCTTACCTTCCTCGCTCTTCTGGGTGCTCGTCCAGGCGGGCAGCGCACACAGGCGTCGCCCCTGCACAAAGCGCCCGCCTCCTCGCCTTCCGCATTGTGCGGCTGGGAGGGGCTGCCGCGTGGCAGAGGCCGCACCAGCCCGCGTGCATCCTGCTGCCTCCCTCCAGCGACTGCCTGGAACATTTTTAAGTGCACAGTTCTGGGGCACTAAGTACCCTCACATTGTTGTACAACCATCACCAAAATCCATCTCCAGAACTTTTTTGTCTTCTCCAACTTAAACTCTGGATTCATCCAACAATAACATCTCATTCTCCCCTCCCCCAGCTCTTGGAAACAACTATCCTACTTTAAAAAGAGAAAGAAAAAAACATACATATATAGAGATTGATTTCAGAGAGGAAAGGAGAGAGAAACATCAATGATGAGAGAGAATCATTGAGCGGCTGCCTGCTGCACACCCCCTACTGGAGATCAAGCCTGCAACCCAGGCATATACCCTGACCTGACCGGGAATTGAACCGTGACCTGGTTCACAGGTTGATGCTCAACCACTGAACCATGCTGGCTGGACTCATTTTACTTTCTGTCTCTATGAATTTCACTGCCCTAGGGACCTTAATAAGTGCAATCTCATGGTATTTGTCCTTCTGTGACTGCCTTACTTTATTTAGTTTAATTTCTTGAGGAATTATCTCCATGTTCACCCACATTATAGCATGTGTCAAAGTTTCCTTCCTTTTCAGAGTGAATAGATGCCCCACTGTGTGCTTAGGCCTCCTTTGGTTCATCCATTCATCTGTCAGCACACACTTGGCTGCTTCCACCGTTTGCCTTTGTGAATAGCACTGCTGTGAGCGGTGGTGGACAGATAACTGTTTCCGGCTTTCAGTTCTTGGGGTTATACCTAGAAGTGGGGTGGCTGGGTCAGCGGGTGGATCTGTGCTTCCTTTTTCGGGGAGTCGCTGTACGGTTACCACAGTGGCCATACCATTTTGTGTTCCCACCTGCAGTGCACAGGCGCCCGATTTCCCCACATCCTCACTAACCCTGTGAGTTTAGATTTTTTTTCTTCTTGTAACAGTCAATCCTACTGGGTGTGAAGAGATGGCTCGTTGTGGTTTTGATTTGCATTTCCTAATGAGGAGTGATGTTGAGCATCTTACACATAGTCTTGGGAGAAATATCGGTTCTTCTTGCCCATTTCTTAATGAGGTTATTTGGGTTGAGTTGTAGGAGTTCTTTAAGTATTCCATATACCAACTTTCTATCTGATGCGTGATTTGCACACATCTCCCATTCCTTAGGTTGCTTTTTACTGTGTTGATAGTTTCCTTTGATGCACAAAAGTTTTTAATTTTGATGAAGTCCATCATATTTAATTTTCTTTTGTTGCCTGTGGATTTAGTATCCTGTTCAAGCAATCATTGCTGAACCCAATGACATGCTGCCCTCCTGTTTTCTTCTAAGTTTTAAAGTTTCAACTCTTGTGTTTAGGCCTTTGATCGAATTCGAGTTAATTTTTACATATTGTGTGAGATAAGGTCCCAGCTTCACTTATTTTGGAGGGGCCTGTGGATATCCAGTTTTCCGAATACGAGTTGTTAAACCTCATTTTAACATGCGGAAGGAGGTGCGTAGAGTTCTGTCTGACCGGGATGGCTCTGGGCTGGTTCCTGGAGATCTGCAGGAGCGGTGCCAGGTGAGGCGGGAGGAAAGAGAATGAGGGGAGGGGAGAAACACGGTATTCAGCGTGCGTCTTCATCCCCTGCCTCCACGTCTGTAGGCACTGTGTACCGGAGGCTGAGGGGCTGACACTTCCCGCTGGTCTTCAGTTTGTGGTGTTGGGTGCGTGCGTGTGTGTGTGTGTGTGTGTGTGTGTGTGTGTGTGCGTGCGCGCGCACCTGTTTCAGCTCCTTGTCGTGGGGAGCAGCAGGCTTCCCCCCTTCACCGGACACCCTCCGGGTGTGTTTTGAAGAAAGGTGACTTGACAGATGGCTTCCCCTCCAGCGTGCCCTTAACTCGCCACAGGTTCCTGCTCTGGCACCGGCGCCCGTGCACAATTCGGTGGGTACAGCTGTGGGCCGGAGGGTTGCAGGCGGATCCCATGTCTCTTTCCGGCCGATTCCAGAGGGACCCAGGTGCTTCTGTAACTGCCTGTGCGCAGGAAGCTCCCACCGCCGCCCCCTGTGTCTCATTTCCGTCCGTTGCTGCCCTCTGCGCTCAGGGCTGGCGACTGGCCTCAGGTTCAGGTTCGAGGTCAGCAGCCGCTGGGTTGTTGCCCTCTGCTGTCCCTCCGTTGTTCTGGTTGGGGTTTGGGCAGAAAAGGAGAAAAACGGGCGAGAGGGTCACGCGGGAGAAGAAAACGTAGGGAATTTATTATAAATTTCTTTTTATTTTATTTTATTTTATTTTTTAATCCTCACCCAAGGATACTTTTTCCATTGATCTTTAGAAAGAGAGTGGAAGGGAAAGAGGGAGGGGGAGAGAGAGGGAGAGAGAGAGAAACATCGACATGAGAGAGACGCACAGTTTGCCTCCCGCAGGAGCCCTGACTGGGGCTGGGGATGGAACCTACAACTGAGATACATGCCCTTGACCGGGAATCGAACCAGAGACCCTGCGGGCCAACTCTAACCACTGAACAAACCAGCCAGGGCGAATTTATTGTAAATTTTCGCAGGCGAAAGTTTTTTCTAAATATAACAGAAACACATTACAAGAGTAATCAATTTAACTACATCAACAAAAGTTTTCTCCAGGAAACATCACTTTAAAGTAAAAAGACAGCCCAGCCGGCATGGCTCAGTGGTTGAGTGTTGACCTATGAACCAGGAGGTCATGGTTCAATTCCCAGTCAGGGAACATGCCCTGGTTGTGGGCTCTATCCCCAGTGTGGGGCATGCGTAGGCAGCTGATCAAAGATTCTCTCTCATCATTGATGTTTCTCTCTCTCTCTCTCTCCCTCTCCCTCTCTGGTCAATAAAAAATATATTAAAAGTAAAAATTAACTAAAACAATTAAAAAAAATAAAGTGAAAAGACAGTTAACTGGAAAAAACATTTGTGATATAAATGAGAAATGGCCAGTTTTCTTGACATATAAAGAGCTTTTATAAATCAATAAGAAAACACCAATAACCAGAAAAAGAAAAGCAGAAAGCTTTTCAGCATATAAACATGTTTATCCTCACTTATAATCAGCAAATTTAACAGATAGCATTAAGTTAGCTATCATTAAGGGTATGGGGAAATGGGTGTATGGAAGTCATTGATGATGGGGGCTATCTGGGCTTGTGTATGGAAAGTTTAAAAAAATGCAGATTCTTTGCCTTAGCAAATCTCCTAACGTGTATCCTACAAGTATATACATACACCCATGACTAAAGCTTGTGTTAGAAAAGTGAGGCACAATTTATTTAGATGTCCGTTGGTGGAGGAGTCGTGGGCTTCCTTCATATGAGGAATACTATGCAGCTCTGAAAAAGGAGAGGCTCTTATCTGTACTGATGGGATGATCTTCAAGCACATGAGTGTAATGAGGTACAGGTAGCACTGCGTTAGCGTCTGTGCTTGAGAAGTGTGTGCTGCCCATGTTGTGATGCAGTGACCGCCTCTGCAGGGATGTGCGTGAAACAGAAAACAGGCTGCCAAGGAGTCAGACAGATGGTTGGGGGAAGTTGGGATAGAGACAGACCTTGTATTCTGTGCCTTCACAGTTGTGTGCCACAGCGGCATTGTACGCAGTGCAGCCTCATCTTGGAGATGTCCACTGAGGAGGGAATCGTTTTTATGGAATATGTATCTTTGTTAGGCGCTGTCTGGTGTATGTTAGCCTACCTGTGGGATGAAGGGCCACTAGTACTCACAGCTGACCGGACAGTAATGACCTGAGAGGTTGAGTGACCTGAGACAGGACCGCTGTGGTGCAGTGGACGGGTCAGGCCCAGCCCTGTGTGTCAGCGGGATTCTAAAGGACCCAGGTTTCGCCTCTTAGAACTTTGAGGCAATTGGATGGTTTTCATCCATCTTGCTTTTTTTTTTTTTTTTATCTGTCTTGCCCAGAAGTTTAATGGGCATTTCTATCAAAACACAAAACGGCACTTTTGCACAATAGTTACTCATTTTGAAGACCCTGGAGCACATCGCTGGATCTAGAAACTTCTTAGTCACCAAGGAAACAGCGGCCGAAGCCCAGGGCTACAGGTGAGGTGCAGGTGAAGTCTTGAACAATCGGGGGAGTCTGGGGCCTGTACGCTAATTATTAAGCAGGATATTTGATGAAGTGGACACACCTGTGTGCCAATAGCAGATTACTGTGAGCAAACAGAAAGCACCATTAAAAGGAAATGACACACCCTCCTGGCATATAGCTTCTGGAAGAAGAAAAACATTGTGTGTGGACATATGCAGACATAGATGTTGACGAAAGTGCTCCGCGGTTAGAAAAGAGAGAAACGCACCCGCTAAACAATGACGGTCTATTTGTTCCCTGGGGCTCCAGTAACATGGCCGCACACTTGGAGGCTAAAACAACAGACTTCCTTTCTTCTGGTTCTGGACCCCGCAGTCCGAAACCTCGGAGTTCAGCTCAGCGGCAGCGGCTCCGAAGGACGGGTCCGCTTGCCGTCTCTGCCCTGCTGGTGGCGTCCTTGGTGAGGGAGGGTCTCTCCAGTCTCTGCCTCCTCCCGCATGACCCTTCCCCGTCTCTTTGTCTCCTTGTCTGTTTCTTTAAGGACACCTGTCATGGGGTTTAGCCCCGCCCCCAAGCGAGGATGATTTCCTCTCGGGATCCTTTACCTGAGTTACATCTGCACCGGCCTTTGTTCAAAATGAGGTCCCATTCGGAGGTCCTGGGGGTTAGGGCTTGTTCGTCTCTTCTTGGGGCCACAGTTTAACCCACGACAGTCTGTTAATTGGCCCCAAATTTATGTCTGTCCCATGAGCAAAATACATCCACTCCACATCGATTCATTATTAACAGTGGTGTGTGAGAAGCCGAATTTCAGCAAAGACAGATTTAAAGATCAATCTTTGGAGGGAATTGTAGATTCACATACAATTGTAAGAAATAATGGAATGAACCTATGTGTCATTTACTCAGTTTACCCGAAACACAGCCAGGATACTGACACCGATAAATGAAAACAGACTGCCTCGTCGCGGAGCCCTCGTTGTCCTCTGTCGGCCACCCTGTCTTCTCTACCCCTTCTATTCCTCATCGTCCTGGCTTTAATTTTATATATTTACATATAGATGTTTTTAATCCTCACCTGAGGATATGTTTTTTATTGATTTTTTTTTTTTTAAAGAGAGACGGGAAGGGAGAGAGAGAGTGAAGTGAGAGAAACGTTGATGTGGGAGAAATATTGACCGGCTGCCTCCCTGAAGGCGCACCGGATGAGCTCCAACCACAGTTCTTCTGTTTTCACTTGAATTTCCCTGAAGGCTAGTGATGCTCATCTTTTCATGTGCTTGTTTGCCGTCTGTGTCCCTTGGGTGAAGTGCCTCTTCTTGGCTGTTGCTCTAGTTCTAGTTTGAAATTCTTTACATATTTTGGAGCAGCAGTCCCTGGTGTGCTGGGCGCTGGGGAGCGTTTCCTCCCGGCCTGGCCTGCCTCCTCGGGGGCGAGCGTCTCACTGGGTTTACTGCTGATGAAGCGCCGTGTCCCCACTTCCCCTGTGTGGATTGTGCTTTTGGTGTCAATGCTACAAAAATCTTCGCCAAACACTAGACCCTGGAGACCTTCTTCGATGTTTTTCTTAAAAGGTTTTGTAGTTTTATGTTTTACATAAGCCCGTGTTCCCTTTGGAGTTGATTTCTCTGGAAGGTGAGAGGTTTAGCTCAAGCTCACTTCTTGGCCCCTGGATGGCTAGTTGCTCCAGCTTCGTTTCTGGAAAAGGCCATCATCCTCCCTCCCTCCCTCCCTCCCTTCCTCCCTCCCTCCCTCCCCGCTCCCCGCTCATTGCACTTGCGTTCTACACCAGCTGCACATATTTGTGTGGGTCCAAAACAGAAGTTCAGCCTTGCTCCTGGGTGCTGCTTCCGTTTCCCGGGTTGGCCAGAGACACTCACCACGTTCACAGGACGATTCTGTGAACTGCTTCCCACAGCAGGGGCCCTCGTCATTCATGAGGACATTTGGTGCGCGCGCACCATCCTCTCCAGAGGAAGGTGGTCTGTGTTGCTTTTGTTTATTTATATCTCAGGGGAGTTTGGGGCTTAGAGAGCGCTGGTGAATGATGGGAGGGAGCCACTCGAGGAGACTGAGTCTGCTGATAGGGGAGCTGAGGCCCTTTCCGCAGATGCGGGAGGGGAAGCGGTGATTTGCGTTTTGAGGGGCAGGAGAAGGGAGGTGCGCTCAGTGCGCGCTCGGTTCCCTCCCCCACTGTGCTGTAGTTAGACGGTGCTGGGGAGCCCTAGGGAGGAAATAATAAAGACCTCTTAACCAGGTCGTCGGGCTTCCGGCTTGCAGTCTGGATAAGGATCGCTGGACAGGCAGTGTAACTCCGTCGGCGTGAGAGCAAAGCCCTGCTGAGCTGCCCAGTCCACACTCTGTGGCATCGTGGTGGCCCTCGACGTGGGGAGGCTGAGCAGAGGGTCCAGCGGCACCCGTGCTCTCCTTCATCCTTTCCGTGTTAAACGCAGGGAAGTCAGCTTCCTTCTGGTGCCTCCCCCCAGGCTTTTGGTCGTGGCATTCATTCCTGTAATAGACACGCTGTCCTTGCTCCGGGAGCAAGGCTGAGGCAGGTGGTGGCTTTTGGTGTGCCTCGGCCACGGGGTCTCTTCCTGGGACAAAGCACTCAGTGTTCTGGGCCCTACCATCGGCCTGCCTCCTGACCCTCAGTGAAAGGGGAAGGGAATAGACCCCCTCGTGCACCCACTGCCTCATGCAGTGAGGAACGGCCTCCAGCAGCCCCTCTGCTTCCACCTTCAGAGAGGGCCTCACAGCAGCAAGTTCAGCACAGCCGGCCCTCCGCCTCGGTGCGGTCAGAGAGCGTGTGCGCGCGCATGCGTGTGTGTGTGTGTGTGTGTGTGTGTGTGCATGCATGTGTGTGTGTGTGGTGCCCTCTGTGTCTGTTCTCTGAGGAACACACAGAAGCATCCACAGATTCCACACTCAGGCTCAGAATCAGCGCCGGGAGGCGGAGATCCGTGTTTTGCACGGATTGATTTTAATCCGGTTTAAGCCACATCACCTCCAGCGCGAGCAGCCCTGCCCTGTGCTGCCGTGGCTTCGTGGTAGCTGTCAGCCAGGCTGTGCACGTGCCTTGAGCTTGGCTTCCCAAGAGGAGTGCGGACAACCCCCGCCGCCCGCCCCCCTCCCCCCCACACACACCTTTTTGTTGTTTAAGATGATACAGAAGAACTACCGCAGTTTTCATTTGGGACGATTTGCCCCCAGCTTCCCCTGCCGCCACGGCCCGCATCAGTTAGAGGGTGGCAGGCAGTGTTGGAGCTGGGCCCTTCTGCTTCCACACTGACTCACCGCCTGTGACCTTGGTCGGTGTCGCTGTAAGTTGTCGGTGTTGGAGGGCAGGGACGCCGTGCCGGCTTTCTGAAAGGGCTTCTCTCCAGCTGCTGCCCCACCGGCCAGGACCTGTGTGTGGGTCCAGGGCGAGGTTTTCTTGCTCATTTCTGCTCCCATCAGCTGCACGGGTCACCTGTGCCATGGACTCAGCGACCATTTCCTACCAGAGAACCAGTTGGAGGGTCAGAAGTGACCCAGCCGCCTGCTCTTTCCCTAGTGAAGCATTTACCAGAGAAGGAACGTCTAGAGAAGCCAGCAGCCTGTGCTCTGCGGAGCCGCGCCTGCGCCTGTGCCTGCAGCTCCTGTGCACCATGGTTGGCACTCTCGTGTGTGCAGGGCCACGGGGCACCAGGAAGAGAAGAGGTGCCTGTCCCGTGACTGCGTGGCGAGGCAGGGTGTGTGGTTCAGAGCATGTGACGCCTTTGCAGCGGCTCAGCGGCTTTCCGGCTGAGTGGTGTTGGGCAGGTCACGCCATCTACCTGTCTGCCCCATGGACATAAAGTGGGCATCATGAGAACTGCCTCCCAGAGTTGGATTGAAGATTAAATACGGGTGCGTGTAACGTCCCGGCACAGTCCCCGGCACGTGCTCGTTCTGTGTGTCAGCTGCTCACTGCCCCTCAGCTGACTGACCCGGTGAACTTCGTGACTGAAGGGACAGAGCCGAATGTGTAATTGTAGGAACGGAAGTGAGCGTCTGCTCCTGGGACCAGAGCTCGATGAGATTGGCAGTTCACGGAAAAGTCCTGGGAACGTGCGTATGTCGCTGACTGTTGATCGACCAGCATTTTTCTCGTGAAGTCTGATCGCTGGGGTTGTCTGGGCTGGACCCCCTGATGTGGCACCAGCACAGGGATCGGGGAGTAAGAGCTTCTGTTGGGGGTAGTTTTCACCGAGTTCTTTTTGTAATATCTGGGTTTCCTCTGTGGAGAGCTTGACCTGCAGCACAAGGTGCTGAAAGGTGGGAGAAAGTTCCTCTGTTCTGACATGTCCTGGTGGATACATACGGTCTGGCAGGTGGCAGAGCGGTGCCCAGTGGTCTGGGGCCATTGGTCCAGGCGACGGCTCCTCATCCCCACCTTTTAAAACTCACCTGGAAGTGACTTGGCTGCTGAGATGGCTGTGGCCCCTGCGATGAATAAGGAGCCTCTTGGCCCAGGACATGACGATTACCCCAAGCTTCCAAGAGAACGTTTACAGCGAGGTGTACTGGTTATGTGGGTGTCAACATCAGTTTCAGGATCATTTCCGTCCAAAGGGACAGAAACCCTCAAATAACAGGGTGTAAACAAGGTAATGTCTCATTCTTCATTCCTCTCTCAGTTCTATGATCATTTGAGTCTGGGGCTCCTTCATCTTGCTGCTTCACTACCCTTCGTTAGTGTGACACTGATGCTGCAAAGTGGCTGCTTGAGCTCCGGCCATCAAGTCTTCATTCCAGCCAACAGGAAGGAGAATCAAGAGGGTACCCTTAATCTTTAAGCAAATTCCAGAAGCTGCCACTTCACACGCCTGCTTCTCTAATTCGCCAGAACGTAGCACGGGCACAGCAAGCTGCGAGGGAGCTTGGGAAATGCAGTCACATGTCCCGCTGCCATTCAGGCACTGAGATAGGGTGCACAGCCAGCTGGGTCTGCCCACGTTGTTACATACTTTAGGATGGAATCAAGGCTGATGCTGAGAATGAGGAGGGCAGACTGCATTTTTAAAATTCTGAAGAAGAAAAGAGGGCTGCTGGGGTTCATGTTTGAGTGAGCCCGCGGGTGCCAAGCCCCGCCAGGCTCTGGGAATAAAGCTGAGTCCCGATTGCCGATTGGTCCCTGTGCTGCAGGAGCTGCAGGTGACTGGATTGATCTGTGGCTGCTTTTTGGCTATTCATTCCTCTGTGTGTGTGTGTGTGTGTGATGGCCGTTGTATTGTAGCTAGGAGAACCCACTGTGTGCGCATGTGCATACGTGTGTGTGTGTGTGTGTGTGTGTGGTATGGCCATTGTATTGTAGCTAGGAGAACCCACGGTGTGTGTGCGTGCTCGCGTGTGCATATGTGTGCGTGTGTGTGTGTGTGTGTGTGTGTGTGTGGTATGGCCATTGTATTGTAGCTAGGAGAACCCACTCAGCAATGCATGGTTTCTGGGGCCATTCAGGACCCCAAGACTGGATGCCAGGATATTCCCAGGAGGCAATGTGTGGCATTTCCCATCGCTGCTCAGTCAGCTGGTTTGACTGGGAATCGACTTCACAGGTTGGAGCTTTGTTCCATCTCGGGCACCCAGGGCCAACGACTGGTGCTTGTGCCTCTAAGTTCGAGCTTTGGAACTGCGTAGGGAGCAGCCCCTGCCCTCAGGTGCGTGCTGTCGGGTCTGGGGGCCATGCTGGACGCCACGTAAGTTAGTGGCCTGTTTCTTAACGACAGTGACAGGGAAAGAGAAATTGTCAGGAGTCATTGTGCAGAGGCAGAGGTGGGAGCGAGGGGAGGCTTCCTGCCCGAAACACCTGGCCTTCCACACCGTTAGCTGCTGGGCTAATGGTGCGTCTACCCACCATTCTGAACCGGCGCCCAGCGCCCGTCCCGCGGGGGAGGAGTCCGTGCCTCGCTTGGAGCCGCTGTGTTAGGCCTGGGCTGTGCTCTGCTCCCCTCTGACTCAGAAGCAGCTCACTCAGCAGGACGGGCCACTCGGTGGGATTCTGAAACGTCGGGCAGCAGCGGTAGGGGTGCCCTTCCTAGGGACACACGGCCTGAGCCCTCTGGGGCTGAGCCACGCTCTCCCACCTGTCCAGCTGGGCTCGGGGGCTGGAGTGGAGGGCTGGCAAGCGGCCGCCGGAGCGCACCTGCGTTCGTGTTTTGCTTTCTTCCTCCAGCTGCCTTGGGATGGGCAGAGGGTCTTAGAGACCCCGGAACACACTCTAGAACACCCGGTGGACGGTGTCGGCAGTCGGAGCCACCTCCTATGTGAGCCTCATTTTGGAGAAACACTGCGCAGGTGGGAACCTGTGCGGACTCCACAGCTGTCCTGCTGGACGCTGCAGCTGGAGGGCCTTGGACAAGCCGCTGACGGCTCGGGGTTCCCGGATGGGAAGTCCTCGTACGGAAGGGCTCCAGCCCATTGCTCAGCGCATTTGGGCACGGGCACGGGCACGGGCACCGGCGGCTCATTCTCTGAATTGCAAAGGATTCTTTGGGCCCATAGTTGCCGGCTTCTCACAGCTGGATTCTTTTAGCTTTCAAATACCTTGCACAGGTGTGTGTGCGCTGTTTTTTTTTCTTTTAGCTTTTGGTACACAGATCACTTGCCTGTCTTCAGTCATATGAAGCTGTGTGAAATTTCGCACATGTGGCCTTCGATGATGAAGGACAGAGCAGCACCCTATTTCTAATTCCCTCCCTTCTCCTTCCCCCATCCCTGTTCTCTGGGTGTGGAACCAGTGGATGGGGAATATCGGGGGCTTCGGTTCGGGAACAGTGGGAAGAAAGCGTGTTTGGAGTTAGACCTGTGGTTCGAGATTCAGCTGTGGGTCCTTAAGCAAATCATTGAACTCGATTGACTCTCAGTTTGTTTCCTCACTAGGAGAAAATTGCCTAATAATATCTTGTTGTGGTGGAATTAAATGAGATCGTACCTTCCACGTGCCACACAAACGAAGAAACTGCAGATCACCTTCAGGGATTCTTTCATATGATTGTTCTTTTCCTAAAGACGACCTCACACCGACCTGGTCTTAACTTTGTATTCAGATTGCAGCCCACAGTGCTAGCTGGCTTGTCACCCCTTCCCCCCAACTCCCCCCTTTAGATAGGATGTCAGAGGGGCAGGGGCAGAATATATTCTGGACACACCATTGCTCTGCATACAGAGATATGCAGAACAGCTCCAGCTCCCACTGGAAGGGCAGGTCACCCGGGAGCTGGGTATGGAACTGGCTGCTTGGGTTGGAACCCTGGCTCCTCTGCCACTTGCCTTGGGCAAGTCATTTAACCTCTCTCCGCCTCAGTCTTCACCATCAGAAGAGTGGGTATAATAATCCTTTCCGTCATAGAAGGTGGTAATAAGTAAATAAGATCATTATAAAATGTTGAGCCCAGTCCTTGGCACAAGGAAGAAGCTGCCTGTTCAATGTGGACTCTTATCATAATAATCGTTATTTTTCATCGTGGCAAAATGTTCTACATAATAAAAGCGCAATATGCAAATCGACTGAACTGCTGAACTGCCAGTCGGCAGGGGGTGGGGCTGGTGAGCAGGTGGCCCCAGGACAGCCAAGGTGTGTGCCAGTGGGCAGAGGGAGGGAATGGTGATGCGGGGTGGGGCAGTGGTGACCAGCAGCGGCAGCTGGTGGTGGCGGCGACCAGCGGAGGCAGAGGGCGAGGTGGGCGGGCGGTTCCCTGATCGGCACATCCGGTCGCCTCCTGCAGAAGAGTGGTCCTAAACCGTCAGTAGGACATCCCCTGAGGACTCCCGGACTGTGAGAGGGCGCAGGCCGGGCTGAGGGACCCCCCCCCCCACCCGCCCCAGTGCACGAATTTTTGTGCACCGGGCCTCTAGTACATAAATTTCCTTCGTTCAGTGTACATTTCAGTAGCGTTAGGCGCATTCACATTGTTGAGCAATGGATCCCCAGAACTTATTGTTGTAATTAAGCCTTGATTGTTGTAGTTATCACTGGGGGGGAATTGACCTCCAGGCCAATTGGCTGTGAGAATCAGCTGTGTCTGCAGTGGGAGAACTTCTGTGCTGGAGTCACCCCTCTGGGGCTAGACTTGCTTCGATGGGGCTTTGGTGCTCACTGAGTCTGCCCCCTGAGTGTGTCTTTTATGGTTCCACGGAGCTGCAAACTGGATGGTCCCACTCTGACCTCTGGGCTTCCTGGCTCCTGGATCTCTAGGGAGGTGCTAATCTAGCCTTTGCCTGAGGCTATCCAGCAAAAGTCTCCCTGCAGGGCTTGGGCGGGGCGGGTCCCACGGGATCAACAGGGCGGGGTTAGCAATTATGGCTGCTCTCAGTCTTGCCCTCAGAGACTCTGCTTCTCAGTGTCCCGTTAATCGCTGCAAGCCCCTCGGAGAGAAAGCTGCCTTCGGGTTCTGACCGATGCCAGACAGTCCCGCTTCTCCCGTATGAGTCTGGGTCCCTAGAGACTCGCCCGGAACTGGAGGTCAGAGCCTGAGACTCCCTCCCGATTGAAAACGACAACCGCGCCCTCAGCCACCAGCCCATTTCCGCATGCACCTCCGCACCTTAGTATTTCACCTCCGCACTGCGCCTCCACCTCCGCACTGCGCCTCCTATGCTTTTCTCTTTCCTTCTAGTTGTAGAATTTCCACTCAGCCAGCCTTCCTGTGGTTCTGGATGCAGTCCGTTCCGTCTTTTAGTTGTATTTTTGAGGTGGTTGTGCGAGGCAGCAATCTCCGGTGTTTACCTATGCCGCCATCTTGGTTTCTCTCCGATCCCCAGAACTTAGAACTTGACTGCGTAAAACTGAAACTTTACCCATTAAACATCGCTCCCTTACCCCACCCCGGGCCCGGGCGCCCTCGCTCTGCGTTCCCCTCTGTGGCTGTGGCTGCTCCCACAGCTCATGTAAGTGGGACCATCTGGTGTTTGTCTTGTGACTGTAACTATTTGCAGTCTTGCCCACCCTGGAAGTTGCTTGCTCTCTCCTTTTTGGCTTCCTGTAAGCTTGTAATTGCCTGCTTAAACCGAGTCTTAATGAATTATTTCCCTTAAGGGAACAGGACCCTCGAAGCGCCATTTCATCCCTTTGAGGAGGACACAGGGAAAGTGAAGGAGGCGTGGGGGGGGCAGGGTGGAGCCTGGCACCCCCCCCCCCCCCCATTCTTGTGAAAATGCAAACGTGACAGCAGGGGGAGAGAAGCGTGCCCCAGGTCCACAGGCTCTATGTTTTTTCTGGGCCATTTTATTTATTTTTTATTTTTTTAACACATTTTCGTACCGCATAGAAATCTCCTAAGACATACGCCAGGGAACGCACGTTTTTGGGCAAACTGCACGTTATTTAAATCATCATAACTACAGATCATAATGCACCTTTAGGGGTTGTGTTTCAGGAATTATAAATATTTTTATTTACGAAAACATTAAACCACTAAAGTTCCTAGGACTTTTCTAACGA
>NW_005871638.1:341228-353374 GCF_000147115.1 Myotis lucifugus
TGAAAGGGGTGAAGCTAGGATGGCGGGAGCGCCTGACTTCCCTGCTTCCGTCGGAGACGGAGGGTGCTGGTGCCTTGCAGGGTTCTGGGGGCTTCTCATCCTGCAGTGCGTGGCTCCCCAATTCTGGTGGCATCTGTCCTGAACGAGAGCCATTCTGTGGGGGTGAGCCAGACCCAGGCGAGACCTGCACGCTGTCCTGTGTCCTCGCCTCACTGTCCTCAGCACCCGCACTGCGCGGACACGCCTGGGGGTGAAGCTGTCACCTGATTGCCAGGAGGAAGATGGGGGGGCCAGGGGGGGGGTGCCTGAACAGCTTTTGCCTGTTTTTTTGTGGCTCATTTTAAACAAAGCCTGTAGGTTCGACTTCATTTGGGGTTGGCTTCCCTGAAGCTCAGGTTAGCACGCTGCCCCTTCAGCGGGGCGTTCTTAGTGAGAATCGGAGCTGTGCGCACGATGCCTTCCGCTCCCCCGGTCCCGGGGGCATTCCTGGCCCCGGGAGCTCTCCGGGCTGACATATGCCCGCTCCCCGCTGCCAAGCAGAGGGAAGACCCTCTTCTCAGAGCTCAGTCTTGTGCTGAGACGCGGAGCTCCCGGGTTTGTAGGGCTGCCCTGTGCACGGGACAGGAGAAGTCACTTAAAAAGGAAGGACATTAACCGGCTGGTCTCCTTCAGATGCCTTTGACAATGAGCTCATCTTCAAAACTCTCAAAGAAATCATCGAGGGGAAAACTGTGCAGATCCCCGTGTACGACTTTGTCACCCATTCCCGGTGAGTGAGCGGCCCGGGTGTCCTCTGCGCCTGGGGTCCCGGCCCTGTCCTCCCTGCCGTGCCCAGGGCGCCCTGGCGGGGAGGGCAGTGACAGCAGCCTGCGCACCCCAATGAGCAGGTCGGGGTGTCACCGGCGCTTCTTGGAGCAGCTGGAACACGTCCGTTACCAAAGGGGATGGTCCCTGAGGAGTCGCTGGAGCTGTCTTCTGGCCCTCCCCCGCTCGGGCCCTCCCTCCGTCCCTCCGTCCTTCCCAGGTCTGGGGAAGGGCGGGTTGTTGGAGGAAACTGAGAGCCAGGCCTCTGAAAGCCTCAGGGATGCAGGCCGTGCCCATTCCTGCAGCCCCGCCTGCTCCTGTCCGCTCCCTTCTCCGTCCACAGCAGGTGTCTCTGCCTGAGTGGAAGCTCAGGTCGGTCAGAGGAGCCCTTTGTCCCGCTGTCACCGCCTTTGCTGGGTCTCTGCTAAGTCTGAGAGAGGACCGCGGGCTCCCCTGAGGCTCTAGCTCGTCCCTGGGAGTCCTGCCCCGGCCCCGGCCCAGCGCTCAGCCCGGCGCTCTGTGTGCAGGAAGGAGGAGACGGTGACCGTCTACCGCGCGGACGTGGTGCTCTTCGAAGGCATCCTGGCCTTCTACTCCCAGGAGGTGCGCGACCTGTTCCAGATGAAGCTCTTCGTGGACACGGACGCGGACACCCGGCTCTCCCGCAGAGGTGCGTGCGCGGCCTCCTGCCCCCGGGCCCAGGCTCCTGCTGCCCCAACGTTGGGTGACATCTGAGAAGGGACTAGTCCCTGGGTAGCGAAAGCTTGTGAGCTCACGGAGATGAGCGAGGAGACTTATTCCGGTTTTTCTAGAGAAGCGTCTGATCAAGAGCTCTGTTCCTTGTGAGGTTCCCACAGCACCTTGGTCCAGACAGAGCTGGGCAGGGACCCTGCCGGCAGCGCCGGTGCCTTCTCCACAGCCTGCTTCTCTAGCCCCTTGGTTTCCAGAAAGCTCTCTAGGTCCCGTCACTGTCCAGCGGCTTCAGACAAAGCCGGTTGTCCCCGCTGCGGGCCTTACTGAGTGTGGCCTGTGTCCTGTGATCACAGCTCTCGTGGTCTGGGAGCTGAGTCCACAGTCAGCTCTGGGGCATCGGGCAGAGAGTGCAGGAGGCTGCGTGGAGGAGGGGCTGGGGCTCGGCTATGGTGGGGTGGGGCGGGGGCCACCCACAAAGGCACACGCACATGCGTGAAGACTGCACAGGCTGTTGGAGGGCTGTGTCACTGATCCGGGCGACAGGCGCGCTGTCGTCGTCACAGGGGAGCTGGGGAGAGATGAGAGGGCCTGCGGAGGCAGTGCCGTGGGGGCGAGGAGGGAATGAAGGCTGATGCAGGCCTCGTGGAGACAGGAAATGACAAGGTGAGCCCTCGGCACCGAGCAGCCAGCGGCAGTCGGATCTGCTGAGTGCCAGCCCAGAGCCTCTGACCTCGGCATCTGGGAAGTGTGCCCGGTTGTGAACCATTTGCAGCTGATTCATTTCTGAGGTCTTACTGCAAGAGCTGCACATGGACCCAGCCACGTGTGGAGAAGCGAGTCCAGGGTTCTGCCGCCCAAGTAGTAGCGGGATCCACACTGCTGGCTGGGGGTGCGTGGGGGGAGCAGAGCTCTGTGACGGAAAAAGCAGGGCTCCAGCTGGTTTTGAGATGTTGGTGGATCTCTCTCTGGGTAATCGGGAGACATCTGGGTTTTAGGGCTGAGACTGGCCAGGTAGGAGTCCTGACAGCTGTGCCCGAGCCTGACTTCCTCATGCACCTGCCTCAGGGCCTGGCTGATCCTTAAGTCACACCCAGCCGCCTGGGAGCTGCCTGGAGGTCTGCCAGGGCCACGTGAGCTCGTGAGCTCGCACCTCAGGGAGGCAGCGGAGGCACGAGGAACCATGTGGACTGAGCCAAGTCGCTGGGTGCCCTCAGGCACACTGTGCTTTCACCTCTTCAGACGTCCTCTTCCTATCGATCACCTGATAGTGGGTCCTCCTGGGCTGCTTGTGAGGTTGGAGGTGATGCAGGTGATGTGAGCGCGGGGCATCAATCAATCAGTGTCTGTGGAGACCGGAAATCCGCTTTGCCTGAGGTGGGAGGCGTCCTTCTGTGGGGACTGGCCTCAGGAGTTGGTGAGATCAGGTGAGAGTGTAAGGAGGCGGTGGAGATCGAACAGGAAGTCCCTCGTTTGTCCTGACCATTCTGCAGAGTCGGGGGAGGTGGGGAGGCGGCCCCTGGGGTTTTGAGGGCTTAGCTCTACAGCCCCACCTTCCCTGTCTCCCCGGGAAGGTGCTGCGTCCCTTGAGGGCCTGTCCTCTCGTGCGCCCACTGGTGAGTCACTTCCCTGGTGCACTTGTGGGACTTTCCCGGCGTGCTGTTTCTCAGATCCTTTTTCTGCCCACGTGGGACGGAGGGCAGCCTGGGACGGAGGGCGGCCGGGCAGGGGCTCTGTGGGGGCAGGGCTGCCCGGAAGGGGCAGACAGGAGCAGCTGCGGGGCACGGGACATTCCTGCAGCCTGAGTGAGGCCGTGGCTTATCTGTCTGTCACTCCTCGAGTGGGCGGGGCGCCTGCTCTGCGTCATGCAATCCGGAGAGACGTCTTCGAGGGGCCTCCTTCCCCCCGACCTCTGGTCACTCACCCCTGCCCCCCCCTCCCCCACCCCGGGAAGAGCCCTGGGGCGGCACTGAAAGTGAAGTGACGCAGCCACGAGGAAGCGTATTTGTTACGGGTCCACGGAGTGGTGTCCGGGCTTTGGCTGAGCGGAAGGGGCACGGTGGGCGCCGCGGCGGGAATGTAGGTGGACATGCGCCGTCCTGCCCTGACCCACCCCCGCCTGGGCCTGTCCTGGCACAGCTGTGCGGGTCACAGTGCCGGCCAGGAGCCGGCTGTGAGTCCTGGAGTTCCCACTTTGTGCCAAGAGCTTGTCTGGACTCAGCCCTCGACTTTCTCCACGTCCCAACAGCGAGGAGCAGGAGGGTCCATCCCGTCCAAGGAGACAGTGCCCTGGAGGGACCCGGGAGAGGGGGCGAGGCGGACGGCCTTTAGATGTCCAGGGTCCCAGCGTCCAGGGTAGAAACCATAGAGGCCTTCCTTTCCTCACGCGTGTGTGTGCGTGTGTGTCTGTGTGTGTTGTGTGATGTATGTGTGTGCGTGTGTCTCTCTGTGTGTGCGTGTTGTGTGATGCACGTGTGTATATATATGCTGTGTGTGTCCTGCTGTCCCTTCCCGCACTGCACCCACCCCACCTCCCAGCTGCTGTGCAGGCTCCGGCTCTCGGCTGGTCTGACCGCTCCCCTCAGTTCACGGTGCCCACTTGGTCCTGAAGCTCCCAGGCTCTGCACCCATGCTGCGTGCGGGCCCAGCGCCCCTCACCCTGTGTCCCTTCATGACAGCGTGAGGAAGGGCCTGTCACCGTCGTTCAGAGGCGGGAACGGCCGAGAGCAGAGGCCGCCTCGGTGGGGGCCAGCGGCTTCTGGGCTGGGGAGTAGACACAGGTGGCCACCTGCTTTCCCTGCCTGTTGCCCCTCCAGCGATTGACGGGAGGAGCTGTTAGGTGTGCGGGGCATGGGCTGCAGGCCTGGGCTGAGGATGTGAGTGCGTGTGCGTGTGCATGTGCGTGTGTGTGCACACGGGCTGGGCGAGGTCGGACTCCTGTCCAGGAGAGGTCGGCTGTGTGAAAAGCTTGCCTTGTGAGACCGCCTCGGGCTCCTGCAGGGCTGTGAGTAAGCTGGCTGCGGTGGCCTTTGCTTTGTCTCAGCTCCCATAGCCTTAGGCTCTGGCTTCCTCTTTGGTGACGCTGCTGTGTGTCTTGGCCAGTCCCCACCTGCAGACCCTGTGTCGGAATGCCCTGGGGGAAGGGCCGTTTCTCGGGACAGCCTGCTCTGGTCTGGAGGACAGTCAGGGTCGCCAGGCAAGTCTTGCTGGTTAGGGAGGACTGGTTAGGGAGGTTAGGGAGGACTGGTTAGGGAGATTAGGGAGGACTGGTTAGGGAGGACTGCTTAGGGAGGTTAGGGACCAACCCACTGCTTATTCCCTGGGCTCACCTCGGAGGAGCTGGAGGAAGTCGGGGCGTAGCAGTGGCGCCTGCTCTGGACTGTGGTCCTGGACACTGGCCCCGGCCAGCCTGGGTCACAGCCACGACCCTCCCCTCCCCCCGCTCCCCTGCCCCTCCCGATCATGCGCGTCCATGTGCATAGGTGTGTGCAAGCAGGATTGGTCAGATGTGACTTCCCAGACTCGCTCACAAGCTCCCTGTGTCCGTTCACAGCGGCTTCATCCCATCCCCCAGGCTGTGCCCTGAGAGCTGGCTGGGGGTGGGTGTGATGCCATTTTGGGGGGGAAAGATCTCACAGCTCGTGCACCAAGGTTCAGAGTGACATCTGTAGGGGGAGGCTGGTTTTTTTGGTTGGTTTGTTTTTAAATTTTTTCAATTGATTTTAGATCGAGAGGAAGGGAGAGAAAGAGAGAGAGAGAGAGAGGGAGAGAGGGAGAGAGAGAGAGAGAGAGAGAGAAACATCCATGTGAGAGGGAAACAGCGATCAGTTGCCTCCCGAATGTGCCCTGACCGGAAATCAGCCCTGTGACCCTTTGTGCACGGGAAGACGCCCCAACCAACCGAGCCACCTGGCCAGGGCAGGGGGGCTGTTTTGACGGACAGACTGACCTCTCAGCTCACTGCTGAGTTTGGGGAAACAGGCTGGGGCGGCCCGTGCTCTGGCAGAGCTATGGCTCAGTGCTTTGTCTGGCAGACCCTCTCCGTTTTGGACAAATGAGTCTGTTAAAAAAGGTGTTTGAATGTCCCTGCATCACCCTGCCTAGTCTGGGCTGCTCCCCAGGGTTAACCCATCGTTCCCTGCACCGTGGTTTCCTCGTTTCTCACTAAGTTGTCGTCTGTTTGCAAACCTCTGTGCATGACCGAGTGGGACAGGCTGACAGCAGAGGGTCGCTGACGGCACACAGGTGCGGGGACGGGAGGCAGGTGGGCGGTGTGCCCCTCCGCCAGGAAGCCCACCACCTTGTGGGCTCCCCAGGACGGCCCTGCTCTTCACCTGTTCACAGTGCAGTTTATTAGGTCCAATGCTGCTTGAACCAAGAAGCCGTGCAGCCGTGGCTCAGAGCCTGGAGCCCTCGCCGAATTTGACTGCAGCAGGCGTAGACGTGGGACTCGTCTTCCCGAAGCCGCTGCTCACCTGCTCTTGGTCATGGCTCGGGTCCCAGCGTGTGGCCCATCCAGAGGCCTGGAGTCGGGGTTGGCTCCAGGGGTCGGCTCTGGCGGCATTTCCCACTGCTCCCCCTTCTCTTACAGTGTTAAGAGACATCAGCGAGAGGGGGAGGGACCTGGAGCAGATCTTGTCCCAGTACATCACCTTCGTCAAGCCCGCCTTCGAGGAGTTCTGCCTGCCGGTGAGTGCGGTCCCTCACTGTTTTGTTGAGTCTGGACTGTAAGGTGTAGTCAGACACACGGGTGTGGGCTGAGGCAGCGCCCTGCTCGCAGCTCACTGGGAGCGTCGCCCTCTGCGGACGCCCCGGGAAGGGCAGCCTCTGGTGCTTTGCAGCCCGACCCCAGTCCTCAGTCTGTCTCACCGTCGGGGCCTTGGGATCGTGCTGCTCAGTCCCGGGAGGCCTGTGTCTCGTGGCCAGGTTCCTGGTGTGAGCACTTCCTTGAAGGCACGTCACAGCTCAGGGCAGCCTCTGCCGTGGGCACCCGGCACCCAGGAAGGTCCCTGGTGGGTGGAGTGTGCAGCGGGGCGGGGGGTGGGGGTGCTCCGCTGCAGGGTCTCCCCTCTGACCCTCCTCGGTCACTCAGCCCAGCCTGTGCGAGCTCCTCTCGGCCGATGCGTCCCCGTCGGGAAAGGGAGCCGTGCTGGGGGGCGTCCCCGCCCTGGCACAGCCCCGGCAGCCTGGCAGTGAGGAGGCTTTCCGAGCAGGAAGGTCAGGGCAGGGGGCGTCCTCGGCTTCTTGGGGAGACTGTGAATGCCACCGGGACCGGGCGCCCTGCGTGAGGAAGGGGACTCCGCGTGTCTCCTCCAGGCTGACCGAGCCCTGGGCTAGCTCCCTAAGGGTATATGGTTCAGCGGGGGAGGGGGGGGGCTCGGCCTGGTCGGGGTGGTCCCCGTGGGTCTGGGGGCTGGGAGGGTGTTGAGAAGAGGCATAGGTCTTCGCTCCCTTCCTGGAGAGTCAGCTTCCCGCCGCCTTCGTTCCTCCCGTCTGTTAGGAGCAGGTCTTGCGTCAGACGGACTTGACTTTGTTTCCGATCAGGTTAGGCAGGCTCTGAGTCAGCAGGAGTAACCTTGAGGATTGGGTTTCAGGGTTAGGTTTCTGGGAAGAGGGCTGAGCGGCAGAGCAGTGAAATTCTATCCGTCTGTCCATCCCTCTGACTGAGGACTCCTGCTCTTGTTCACGTCATCAGAGAGCAAACTAAATTTATTATTGGACATGAATTAGAGCTAACTGCCAGTTTTCTGCCAACTGACTGAGTTGTGAGCTCAGAATTCGGCACAAACATTTTCTGGGTGGTTGCTGCTGGTTCCCACGGTCCAGCCACTGGTGCCCAGAGAGAGCCCAGGTCAGGCCGGGTTACCGTTCTAGTCTGGAGAGGCTCATGTTTATGTGGTCTCACCCTAAACCTCGGTTATACACCCAGATACAGTTCTTTGGAAAATGGGCCACAAAATCTCAGTAAGTGAAATAAAAAAGGATTTTGTGCTAATTGTACCCTTTTAACAACAAGTGTAGCCCAGCCAGCGTGGCTCAGGGGTTGAGTGTTGACCTATGAACCAGGAGGTCATGGTTTGATTCCCGGTTGGGGCACATGCCCAGGTTGTGGGCTCCGTCCCCAGTGTGGGGCGTGCAGGAGGCAGCCGATCAATGACTCTCATTATTAATGTTTTTGACTCTCCCTTCCTCTCTGAAATCAATAAAAACATATTTTTAAAAGAAGTGACGTGACAGGGCCCGGCCCCGTCTTCAGAGGCCTTTTCTGCATTCACCTCGCGCTGCCGGCTGCAGAGCTTCCAGGTGGACTGCTCCCCTGAAGTTGGGGTTTCACTAATTCACACTTTTCTTGGGGGTAAAGAAGCAATTACAGATTTGGTTTCAAAGACCACGTTCCTCCTGCAGGTTGTAAACTGAAACCATGTGGAACGTTCAAATGTGAACTTGTAAAGCTGATTGATTAATAGATTGATTTTAGAGAGAGAGGAAGGGGGGGAGAGATAGAATGATTTGTTGTTCCACTGATTTATGCATTCATTGGTTGGTTCTTGTATGTGCCCTGACCAGAGATTGAATACGCAACCAACTGAGCTAGCTACCTGGGCCGGGCTGATTTATTATAATTTAGATAAAGCGGGTAAAAAACATTATGTCCGAAGCCTGACGCTGCTGCCCTCTGGGTTAGGTGGAGAGACGGCCGCCCCTTCCCCACGGTCCCCCAGGGCGGCTTGGGCCCGTTTCTCTCTGAACCCCTCTTAGTTCTAAATACCTTTTTCCGCAGACAAAGAAATACGCGGACGTGATCATTCCGAGAGGTGTAGACAATCTCGGTGAGTCCTCGGGGTGTCGTGCTTTGGGGCGCGGACCCCGGAAGGGAATGCCCACCTGCCCGGCGGCTGTGGGCACCGGCCCTGTGTTATGCACGTGTGACTGGGCACACATGTGGACTGCTATTCCCTGGCCGAAATCAGAGGTGTGGAGAAACCCTGTCTTCTCATTCTCTTATAGTTGATTTTTTCCATTTAAAACATTTAGTTTGTTTGCTGAGACTTTCGCTGTCCACCTCCTGTCGTCCTCAGCCTGTCTTTTTCACGACAGTGATCTTTGTAGAATGGCCTGCCATCTGGGTTTGTCCGGGTCCCCAGGGCGGGGCTGAGTTGGCACGACCAGGACAGTGCCCGGAAGACGTGTTCTTTGCGTGTCACCCCAGAAAGCACTTGGTGCTTCTGTTTTTGAAGTTAGTTAATCATTTGCATAATTGTTTCTAATGGTAAGAAGAGAGAGTCCTGTGTTGGATCGTCGTTGGAGGAGAGGGTCTTCCGTGGGTCAGTGGGTTTGGGACGGGTCACAGCCGGTGGTGCCGTGGAGAAGGCCCGTCCTCACGCCTGCACACGGGGTCGGGCTGATTGCCTTGCTGCCGCGGGGACTGCCCACCTCAGAAGCCCGTGTATTCAGGGCTCCCCGTGTCCGGGCATGGCCCGTCTTCCTCTGGGACCCTCCAGGGGGTCACGTCAGCCCCCGCGGGGGGCTTGGGGAGGCGGTTCCCTCCACCCCGGTGCGTCCCTAACAGCTGCCCGTCTCTGCCCCCCAGTGGCCATCAACCTCATCGTGCAGCACATCCAGGACATTCTCAACGGAGGGCCGTCCAAGCGGCAGACCAACGGCTATCTCAACGGCTGCACGCCCGCACGCAAGAGGCAGGCCTCCGAGTCCAGCAGCCGGCCGCACTGACCCGCCCCGGGCCCTGCCCCGCTCCCGGGCACGGCGGCGGCAGGGGCTCGGCCGTCTGTACAGACGGTTTCCTATGACTCTGCTTATTTAAGAAAACAACACGGAAAAGAAATGCCTTTGATCTTGAAACGGAACTTGACCCCGAGCTTACACGACGAACTGTGCCAACTACCACTGGTGATGCCTAATCGTGCCCACCTGTACCAGTTACCAATACACACGCATATATAAAAGGATCTATTTTTGTGTAAATGTACAAAATCCTGTAAAGCTGTTTGCTGCTGAGTGTTTTGCAGGAGGGCCCGCGCTGAGCTTCCCCGGGCAGGTGGCCCCGGCGTCCGGGCGGGCGGGCTGGCCTGTGAGGTGGGAGCACGGGGCTCGTGGCCCACGCTGAGCGCCTGCCGAATGCACTGCTTGGAGCTGCAGCTTACTGACATGTCGATGAGAGAGACTTTTTTTCTTTTGAGTTGAAATTAGGCAAGACCTCACCCGAAAAATCTAACTCAGGGAAGGGGCCCTTTCCAACGGCCCACCCTCCGCCCACCCCTGGCTGCTCGGATGGCGGCGTGATGCCTCCCTCACTCCCCCGTGACTCGGTCTCCAGAGCCAGAGCTGCCTGTCCCTCGTCCCTGGTGGGGATCTGACTCCCAGGGAGTTTTGGACCAGACTCCCCTGGCTTTTCCCAGACTGAGGGGCGCACAGCGGTCCCTTGCAGTTGGGGTGCTGAAGAGACTTCTGCTGGCAGAAGGGCAGCTGGCAGCCCCTCACAGGGCGGCGACAGAGCTCTGCCCGTGCACGGCACAGTGGCTTTGTCCCCGAGATGCGGGGATTTGCAATGAGATGGGGTGGCACACACCTTAGGCAGCGTCATCGCTGGCGGCATCGCAGATGGGCTGCCTTTCGGGTGTGGCAGCGCTGGGCGTGGGGGGAGGCGGGAAATGGCATTTAGGTCCTAAGCTGGAGTCTCGGGATGAAAGGCTTGGGGTGGAGAATTCCGTCTTTCCCAGGGTCTTTCTCTTGGCGAATATGAGTAGCTTTGGAAGAAGCAGGTTCTTGGACTCTGGCGGGAGGGGGTGCAAGAAGTGGGGGGAACAGTTGAGGTCTGATTAGAGTCCGCGCCCCAGCCTGTAACTGCCCGAGAGACAGCCTCCCTTTCTCATTGCCACACCCTCAGCCTGTCCTCCATGGCTGCCCTGCCTGAGTGTTCTGGGGGGCCCTGCCCTTCCCTTCCCGATGCTGCCGAGCCCATGGGAGCCGTTCAGGTGCATCTGCCACGTGCCCCGCGAGCACCATCCGTGTTGACCCCCCCTTTTCTGGGCCTGATTAGACTCTAATTCTGTTTTGCTGTTTCAAACCTAAACCCCAAAAGAGCTTTGCCGCCCCTGAGACAGTGGGGAGACGTGTCACAGGCCTGAGGGTGCTCCTGACCCTGCAGCTGCCTGGTGGGGCAGGGGCTCCAAGGGCTCCGGGCGGAGGTGCTGGGTTTCAGAATCAGTGTTCATTACCTTTCCCATCCTGCCTTGCACGGCTCTGAGGTGAAGCGTGGAGGGCAGGCCTGTGCCGGAGCCGTGGCCTGTCTGTCAGCGGTAGCACCCTCAACTTTACTTGAAGCTCCCAGGTGCCAAACCATTTAGTGCCTTGGCTGTGGGTCCCCCTGCCTCGGAAGGTGGGCTTTCTCATCTCAGCCTTGACTCTGTAGCCGCCTCGTCCACCCTTGGTGTGGGGGCCAAGCCGCTGTGGGCTGCCCGGCCTCCTGGTAAAACCATCTCCAGTTCTCAGTGGCTCTGCTGGGGGCGCCGGGCCACACTCGCTGGCGGTGCTGACCATGGCCCGGTTCTGGGAACCCTGTGTCCTGGGCCAGGAAAGGGGAAGCCCTGCCGAGCCCAGCATTTCGCCAACTGAGGCTGAACTTGAGCTTCTGTGGACAGATCCTGGGCTGGCATTCGAGAGCCGCTGGGTCTCTGCTCGCACCGGAGAGTCATTAGGCCACGACCGCGTCACCTGGTATCTGCCCTCCGGGACTGGCAGCCGCGAGCAGTGGGTGATGCTGGTCGTGCCACGGGCGTCTTGGCTTCAGAGCCCCATGGTGCTGGCTTCTCCCTCTGCACATCCTCCCACGCATTGTCCGCAGACCAGGCGAGTGAGAAACGGGCATGAAGCCTCAGCCGCCCCCGGAAGGCCTGGCCCCGCACTCCCTCAGGCTCACGGAGCTCCTGCTGCGGCCTCTTGTGGGCAGCCCAGCCAGTGGGAGCAGAGGTGGGGGCGGTGTGAGGAAGCGCAGGTGCTGACCTCGGGTGTCCTGTGGGGAGTGGGTGGCGTGGCCCTGGGAGACCACAGGAGCTCGGAGGCCGAGGGCGGTGACGGGAGGGTCTCCAGCGCCCCCTTTAGAACAGCGGCCTGCAGTGCCGCTCTGCTCCGCTCCTGGCTGCATGGCCACTGGCTTACTGTCCCCTGGGCTCAATTGGACACTTGTCTGGGTGCCAATGGGTCACCAGTCTCAGGCCACTGCGTCAGGCTGCAGGCAGGTGGGGAGTGGGAGGGGCTGGAGCCCAGCTGGTGGAGGGTCACCTGAGTGCTGGGTTTGGCGGGTGGGGGGCAGGCTCTGCCCTTCACCCCATCCTCTGGGTGGTGGGACAAGGGAGGGCGTCGCTGGGCTGAGTGGAGCTCAGAGCCCCTTTGATCTCTGGCCCCACCTCCCTCGCAGGTGGGCAGGTGGCAGGTGTGGCGGAGCCCAGCTGGGGAGGGACTTGGGCCTTTTTCTTTGAGACGCTTGCTCCCCCCTCTGCCTCCTAACCGAGTCTCAATTGTTCAGTTACAGGAATGGCCACATGCAATGTACTTTGTTGTAAATAAAGACTGAACAGAAAGCCACCTGTGCCTTCTATGGTGCTTGGGAGGCGGGGGCGATGGGAGAGTGAGGG
>NW_005871638.1:354604-356461 GCF_000147115.1 Myotis lucifugus
GACAACCTCTGTCCTGGACCACTTCTGTCCTGGACCACTTCTGTCCTCTGACCACCTCTGCCCTGAACCACTTCTGTCCTCTGACCACCGCTGTCCTGGACCACCTCTGTCCTCTGACCACCTCTGTCCTGGACCACTTCTGTCCTCTGACCACCTCTGCCCTGAACCACTTCTGTCCTCTGACCACCTCTGTCCTGGACCACCTCTGTCCTGGACCACCCCTGTCCTCTGACCACCTCTGCCCTGGACCACCTCTGTCCTCTGACCACCTCTGCCCTGGACCACCCCTGTCCTCTGACCACCTCTGCCCTGGACCACTTCTGTCCTCTGACCACCTCTGTCCTGGACCACCTCTGTCCTGGACCACCCCTGTCCTCTGACCACCTCTGCCCTGGACCACCCCTGTCCTCTGACCACCTCTGTCCTCTGACCACCTCTGCCCTGGACCACCTCTGCCCTGGACCACCTCCAGTTGGAGGCTTTGCTTGGGACTCAGTTCATTGCTCAGAAGTCAGTTCTGCTCCTTTGTGTTGGGGGGCAAAGTGCAGGCCATGAGGCCCTTGGGCAGATTTGTTGCTCTTGCCACCCTGTCAGCACATCCCCTGCGCCAGCCTCTGTGCCAAGGCTCTGTAGCCAGGAGACAGCCTGGGATGTGGGGAGTCCGCCTGGGAGGATGGGGCCAGGGAGATGGGTTTCTATCCTCTGGTGCTGAGGAGCATTGATTTCCATTTAAAGCAGTTTAAACTGATCATTTTCTAAAACCCACCTGCTGGGGACTGGAAATACTGGGGGGTGGGAGGAACTTGGGAAAATATTTGACTGTCTAACCCTTATGTACATCGGAAACGAATCCAAAATAGAACTGAACGTAAACTGTAATGAAAGAATATTAATTAAAAAATTAGAAATTAAGCCCTTGCCAGTTTTTGATTCCCAGTCAAGGGCATGTACCTGGGTTACAGTTCAATCCCTGGCCCTGGTTGGGGCTCAAGGGGGATGCAACCAATTGCTGTGTCTCTTGAATCAATGTCTCTCTCTCCCCCTCCCTCCCTTCCTTCCACTCTCCAAAAATTCAATGGAGAAAAAACTATCCTCGGGTGAGGGTTAAAATAAGTAAGTAAAGTAATAATTTAAAACACCTGCTAGCCCTGACCGGTTTGGCTCAGTGGATAGAGCATCGGCCTGCGGACTGAACGGTCCCAGGTTCGATTCCGGTCAAGGGCATGTACCTTGGCTGCAGGCAGAGGTGGTCCAGGACAGGGGGGTGTGCAGGAGGCAGCCGACTGATGTTTCTAACTCTCTATCCCTCTCCCTTCCTCTCTGTAAAAAATCAATAAAATATATTTTTAAAAAAATCATAAAGTGAACGAGTGAGACACGTGATGCTGGGCTGATGTGGCATTCACTGTGACGTCCGCTGCGCCAACTGAAGATGGCAAAAAATCGGCCGAGAGACGGCTCGTATCTCGAAAAACTTGTTAGTCGGGACACTTGTAAGTCAAGGCCCCACTGTATTTAAAAATTAAAAATTAAAAAATAAAAACACCTGCTAAATCTTGGGCGATGCCTCTCTCTCTGTGTGTGTGTGTGTGTGTGTGTGAGGTGAAGCTGTGAACTAAAATAACATCAAATAGCCAAGGCATCAATTTGGTAAGACTAAACCCAGACACGTATTCTGCATTAAGTGAATGGAGGTGAGAACAGGAAATCGTGCCTGACAGGCACTCATTCTTCATGCATTCCCGTTTTTTTCACACGTGACTTGTTTGGACCGGATCAGTGGTCCTAGTTCAGGGCAGGATGAAAGTGGCTGAGTCTGGGGCAGTGCGTGCTACTGCGACTGTCCCGTGCAGGAAA
>NW_005871638.1:357387-361332 GCF_000147115.1 Myotis lucifugus
TCCCAGAGAAATATAGACTAGAAATATCATCTGTCTCTATACGTATGTTTTAGTGATTATAACAGTCGTGAGCACTCTTAACAACTTTTTGCGTCACAGACCTCATAAAGGACTGTGGTTCCATGAGATTATAATGGCGAGGGAGGGAGGGAGGGAGGGAGAGAGAGAGAGAGAGAGAGAGAGAGAGAGAGAGAAACATTGATCTGAGAGAGACACATTGATCCTTTGCTTCCTGCAGTTCCCCAGTTCAGGCCGGGGCTGGAATCAAAACCGCAACCCTTGATTGGGGAATCGAACCCAAGACCCTCCGTGCGTGGGCCCAAACTAAATTTATTATTGGACATAAATTAGAGTTAACTGCCAATTTTCTGCCATTTAACTTAGTTGTGAGCTCAGAAGTCTGCACAAATCTCCCGTTTACCCCAATGTTTTCGAGATTTCTATGTTTACTTTTATCGTCTCTACAGCTTTGAAATGACACATTATGTTTTTCTGTAGTGACTATCTTTTCAAGTGAATGTGCACACTTGACCAAAATCTCTAATCTCCTCCCAAGCTAGATAAGAGCTTCAGAAGGCTCTAACTCACCACGCTGTCCGCCTTACCGGTTAGAGTTGCTGCGTATTTTACTGGTTCCACCTGGCTTTTCTATTTTGTAAGCTAGTTATAACTATTGCTTTAAAAATAATCATGTATGCTGTGTTTGTATAGCTCCAGCTAGACTTTCACTGGCGCCTTTGTTCACTATTTCACTTGGCACTTTCTTCCTTCTGGATTCAGTTCTCATTCTCGCCA
The DNA here is from genome assembly GCF_000147115.1 of Myotis lucifugus. NCBI lineage: Eukaryota > Metazoa > Chordata > Mammalia > Chiroptera > Vespertilionidae > Myotis > Myotis lucifugus. The sequence goes on from NW_005871638.1 coordinate 358,183, forward strand.
GCATTCTTCACTGATTCTTTCACCGAGGGGTTAGTGGCGCGATCTTTGTTTAAATGTCTTTATTTCACCTTCCCTTTTGAATGATAATTTAGCTGTGTATTCTTTCAACATTTTGAGGTTTTTTTCTGCTTTCTTTTATCTTTTTAAATAAAGACTCCTCTTTGTCTTTGATGTTCTGCAGTTTGCCATGAAGTGCTGAAACATGGGTTTATTTGCAATTATCCACAGGTGCTTCCCGGCTGGTGAGGTCTGTGTGTTTCATTTGTTCTAGAAAATTCACAGTGATTCTCCTTTCTGATGTCGCCTCCTGACCCTTCGCTCTGTACTCTCCCTCTAGAGCTGTAGGTACGTCTGTGTACGACCCTTTCTTCTCTCCTCCAAGTCTCTTCCCCTCACTTCCTTTTTCATCTTTTTAACTTCTCAAGGTTACATGTTTGCAAAGTTTCACTTATTGTCTCTTCTGCTGCCCAAAACTCACTCATCAAGTGTTTAATTTCATTGACCATATTTATAGCTTTAAAAAAACCCACTATTTCATCACATTACAAATCATGTTGATTTTCTAAGTGTCTTATCTTTAAGTTTTATTTCCTCTTCTTGGCTCCTGTAAAATTTATTTTCTTATATGCTCAACTATACATTAAACAGAACTTTTTTGCATATTTTATCTAGAATTTTTAAGTACTTTGTAGCAACAGGGCTTCCTGGTTATCTGAGACATGATAGTGGGGAAAAATATATCCCATTGGTTTTCTCAAACTTTTTTCTTCAGAAAAATTCTGCTTTGTCGACAGGGTCAAATGTTACTTGGAGTCCTACTGCGCAAAGTATGTGACATGTGCTGGGGCGCCCGGGCTGTGAGCGCTGTCGCTCCAAATTCACCTGTAGGCTCGGGAACCGTGACGTATGTCTTTCCTGTTACCTTCCTGTGCTCAGCCTGGTCCTCGTCCACATGCCAGTAATCGGTGCTGATAGTTGGCTTGCTTCCTTATTTGATTTGCTTTGGAGCCAGGCACTGTGTTAGCATGAGGTGCACTTAGATGTTTAAAGTGACGTGGGGTCTGAGTTGCTCCTGACCAGAAGCGTGGCCTGCAGCCCAGGTGCGGCCCTGTGGCCAGCGTGGCCTGGGAAACAGCTCCGCCTGTGGGCTGTTTTTCTTAGCTCTGGCCACTAGGTGGCGGGAGGGAGCCACAGCACAGCCAGGTCCTGCTGAACCTTCCCAGCAGCAGGAGGACAGTCAGTTCAGAAACACTGAACGTGTGGGTGCGCCAGGCCCTGCCAGCCCTCCCGCCCCGGGCACCTCATGAATGGCTGGGGGCACTAATGCGTGCAAGGCAGAGTGGAGCGCGCACAGGATGATGGTGCAGGCTCCTGGGCCAGGGTCTCAGGAAGGGGGCACGTTGCCGTCCTACCTGGAGAACTCAGGTGGCCCGTCTGGGAAGGAAGCCTGCAGACCCCGAGCGCCACCCCAGCCTCCCCCGCCTCGCCATGCGCCTGTCGTATCACTCCTGTCAGGTTCTCCCAGAGGCCTCCTGGCCCAGCTTTGCCGTTGACTGACCACGTGACCTGCTGGGCTGCTCTCCGCCTGTTTTTTCATTTAGGGATCACAACGCCGGTCCTACCACCGCACAGGGTTGTGTCCTGTTTAAGCAAAGCCACGAAGTTAAAACACTTGGAAAGCCCCTAAGTGCTGTGTATGCACAAGGCACTGAAACAATTGTTGGTGTGCATTCCCTCCGAGTCCTTCCGGCCCAGTGAGGGCACTGATGGAGCTGACTGATGGAGTCCCTTCTGAAGGGGAGCCCGGGACCGGCTGATGTGTGTACACCGGCTGCCTGGGAGGAAGCGGAGCCGAGAGGACAGCGGACACTGTGTACACCGGCTGCCTGGGAGGAAGCGGAGCCGAGAGGACAGCGGACACTCCGGTGACACGCCGGCAGGAGAAGGGGTCTCAGCAGGAGCTGCCACCTCAGGCCCTCGGGTGGAGCTCCCCAGCAGAAAAGGCACTGAGGGTGGAGCGGGACGCTGCCCGGGGCCTTCCCCTCCCGCTCCTCCAGGCGACGGACCAGAGGCTTTGGGAACTGCCCATCGCCAGGGAAGGCGAGGAGGACGGCATACAGAGGGACTCCCCGGGACAGCCCTGGGTCCCTCTGCCACCAGAGTCGGTTTTTAATACAATGGGTTTATCAGTTTGATCACAAACACTGGTTTGAAAACTTTGGTTGATGTGAGATTTCCATTCATTGTGTGTGTGTGCGTGTGCACGTGTGAGTGTGCATGTGTGAGTGTGCATGCGTGTGCATGTGTGCATGTGTGTGTATGAGTGTGTGTGATTGGCCATGACACCTCCTGTATCATAGTCCCCCTTTCCCACAGTTCCACTTCCCGTGGTCAGTTACCCTTGGCCGCACAGCCCGGAATACTATAGGGAGGACCCAGAGCTACAAGGGACAGGAGGTAAGTTTCCGCATGGAGCAGCGGGTGAAACCTCCTGAGTCCCACTCAGTCCGGGACCTGGCTCCTCCCTCAGCTGCACCTCCCACTCCAGACGCCCCACCCGCCCGCAGGCACTTAAGGAGCCTCTTGTGCTCACGTCACCCCAACATCACGTGATGTCACAACGGGCCCCAAAGCGGTTCCCAGGCGCCCAGGAGAAGCCGGGAAGTGCTTGTCAGCCGCGGTCAGGTCAGCAGCAGCCTGACGTCACCAGTCTGACGTCACCAGCCCACGTCGCTCGCCGCCCTTCATGTCGTCACCTGGGCCTGTGTCATCTCAGAGCACCCCCAGGAGAAGGTGGGTGCAGCACAGTGAGGCGTGAGAGAGCCACATTGCAGTCTGTGGCTACAGCTGTGCTGTTTTATTAGTGATTATTGATCTCTTACGGTGCCTAATTGATGAATTACACTTCACTATGGTGTGTGTGTAGACAGAGACATAGTATACACAGGGCTTGGTACTTCCCGCAGTTGCAGTCCTCCACGGGGATCTTGGCCCTGTGCCCCCCGGGGAAAGGGGGAGAAGGGGAAGGATGAAGAATTTTATCGCCATTTACTCCTTCCAATTTTTGTTTTTCCACCCACATCGGGGGGACGGTACTCAGCATGCTCATGTTTTCTGTCTCAGAGGCTCATCATTATATTTTAAACCCTA
>NW_005871638.1:361443-375962 GCF_000147115.1 Myotis lucifugus
AGAAAGGAGAATCACTGTGAATTTTCTAGAACAAATGAAACACACAGACCTCACCAGCCGGGAAGCACCTGTGGATAATTTGCAAATAAACCCATGTTTCAGCACTTCCATGGCAAACTGCAGAACATCAAAGACAAAAGAGGAGTCTTTATTTAAAGAGATAGGAGAAGAGCTGACAAAGCTCTCTCTAGGAGTCTCGCACAGCAGGGAGCGATGTGCAGCTCAGCTTTGGGATCAGAAAAAGCAGGAACTCGAATTCCAGCTGCTATGACCTGACGCTGCTCGCCTCACCTAAGCCTCCTCTCCTTATGGAAAGCGAGGTCACATACCACCTCCTGGGAGTGACGTCACCGAGCCAGAGACTCAAAAACCCAGCCTCCACTGAAGCGTGAGCGGAGCCAGCTCCCCCGCGGCCTGAGTGGGACCGCTTGGTGGGGCCGGCAGAACGGACCGTGCAAGGCTAGGAGGTAATGATTTTTGGTCGTTTATGTAGCGAAGTATCTCGGCCCGAATTCCCTAGAAAACAGCCTGAGGCAGCACTGATGAGCTCATGCTTTAAGGGTGCAGGGCAGTGGGAGGAGAAGAGGGAAATGGGGCAGGAAAAGGGAAATCCACTACGAGGAGGCGTGTTACCAAACAGGCTACGGTTTAACCAAAATGCAGCAAAATGCAGCGCTGTGAGTCATCCAGGGGAGGCCTCTGAGCGGCGGAACAGAACCGGCTGGTAATTGTTGGGAGGAGGGAGGGAGGATGACCCGCTGTGTCCTCCCTGTCTTCCTGTTCTGATCCCGCAAAGTTTTCCCCAAGTTGTGTTACCCCCTGGGCCGGCAGTTGCCGGAGAAGACAGAGCCCCCGCCGTGGGTGGTGGTGACGCGAGCTGGCCCACAGCCCCCTCCCTGCCTGCCTGCGGCACGCCTTGGGGGCCGACGGAGCGTGTGCGGGGCCTGGGCCCTGGGGCCTGCAGGCGGGGAGGCCTGGCCCGTACGCTGACACCTGGGGAACACGGCTACGTTGCTGCCTCGAGTGACATGGGAGGTGGAAGCAGCTGCCACATAGATGAAGCCCACGGTGGTGTGGCCTCCGCTGTGGAGACAGCTCTGAAGTTCAATGAATCTTCCTCCAACGGTGGCCAAACCCCCTCGCTGAGCCCGTGAGGATCAGGGGGCACCGGCAGCGCCTCTGAGGGAGTGTCCTCGTGGCCGCGCTCACCTCAGGGCACACAGAGCGGGTCCGTCTGAGCAGGAGAGGCGTGCGATGCAGGGGACGGAGAGAAGCAAGGAGGTGGCGGTGGCACCACCTCTCGCTCTGGACGCTGAGCTCCCGAGGCTGGGCTGGCTCAGTGTCTGACACAGCAGGGACGCTGCGAGGTGAGGAGGGAGAAGGGCGTCCGGAGGCAGCGCCTGGGCAGGGCAGGTGGGGACGGCAGGAGGGGCGGCCTGTGCCGCGGGCTGTGTGTGGGCTTGTGATGACAAGACTTGATGCCCTGTTTTCAGATGTTCGCTCACCATTTACTGCTCTGCTGCTAATAACCATCTTGTCATAAAGGACAAACGGGGCCGCTCGGGGACGTGGGAGCCATGTGTAAGGAGATCTGGTGTCTGTGGAACGCTCACCTGGCTGTGAATCAGCCCCCGCCCCCCCACCAGTTTATTTTAACCCTTTGCACTCCGAACCATTCTGGACATTGGCTACCAGCTACTCGACGCTACTTTGCGGCGGAAACGTGCATTTACAGACCCTCGTATTATTTAGTATAATTTTGGAACCAAGTAACGTATTATAATGATATTGGACTTATATGAATTGGGTGACATCGAGGAATGTATATTTGCAAAAAAAATAATATTTTATTGTTTATAATTTTGTACAGTATGATAAGTTTTGTAACACTCCCCAATATGCATTGCAGGCTGATTAGTGCATGTTTGACAGTAATAAGTGGTTTGACGCCTGCCACCAGGTGTTTTCCTGTTAGAACACACAATGCAGTCCCGTTTTCTTTGTCCCACATCGGGAATATGTAGTTTATTGTTTAATCCGACACAAAACCCGCTGACATTTCTTGTATATATCTTAGTAATTTTACGATATTTTGATTTAATTTCTTGTGCCATTTCAAGATAAAACTTCCGGGAAACATGCATGTCTCAAAAAGTTGCGTTGAAATAACTCAATTCCCCGTAATCACTAATAAACTGCAATGTCCCCTGAGAGGGGACATCCGAGTGATATGCTAGAATTCCGATGTCCCCTGAGAGGGGACAGCGGAGTGCAAAGGGTTAAAGTCTGTCTTTATGGTGTGACCGGCTGCTGCTGCGGAGAGGCCCCTGCGCAGTTTAGCTGGAACCTCCCGGGTGGAGGGGCCGCGGGCGCTGTCCAGGGTGCTGCGCAGGCCCTCTCCAGGCTGCGCGGGGCGCCCTAGTCGGGAGGACAGGAGGCCTCTGTGAGGGAGGGTTTCCTGAGGTTCCCAGACAGTGAGGTGCCGCATCCTCGCTGCTCAGCTGCTCGGCTGGGATGTGAGTGGAGGACTGGGAACAGCTTGGCCCTCGCTGCACAGGGACAGCTGCTTCAGGCCGCGACAGAGAAACTGCCTCAGGACCGTGCTTCCGACACCCGGAGCTGGGCCACGTGCACCACCCTGTGCATGCACAGTGTCGGCTGGCACCCTCTCTGCCCTTCCTCAGGCCCCCTCCCCTCGGACCCCACTCCTCCCCACCACACCTGCAGGTCACACCTGCTCCAGCTGGAGGCCTAGGTGGGAGAAGGGCCAGGCCGCTGCTGCCACAAGTGAGGGTGGTGTTGCTCAGATTGGGAGAAAGAAAACAGCCCAAGGAACCGGAAGCACTTCACGGCGACGGCCCCTGGGAAGAGGCCGGACCGGGCTTGCCCCTCCGGGTCTGGTGGTGCCAGGAGCTGGGGAAAGCCTGTTGCCCATGCACTGGGATTCCGAGTCGGAGGAAAATAGGGAGGTGTCAGTCCACTCCGCCTCGGCCAGGCAGTAGGTCTCAGAGGCTTGAACTGAGGGTTTCATGTGAAAATGGGAAGAGATGGACTTGATCCTGATGTCATTTGAAGCAGGAAGAGCAAGTCCCCAGGTCCCGGCAGGACCCTGGAGCTGCAGGCGCAGAGCTCAGATTCAGCTCACGCCTCAGAGGCTGAGGAGGGGGCCTCCTGGGTCTGAAGAGCCCAGCAGGTCGTGAGGCACACCTCACGAGGGCGTGCGCTCTTCCCTTGGCCCCTGTGCAGCAGCAGGGGATTCTGGGAGGGACAGCATCCTTCCGGGGGCGGGGGAGGGGGGGACATGGAGGCGGCAAGAGGAACCCCCCCCCCCCCCCACTAAAATGCTGTTTGCACAGTTCAACCTGTTGCACATTTATCTGGCAGAAGTTTAAATATTCCCTGGAAGGGCCAAGCTTCACGCTCAGGTGTGGAGCCCTCAGCACTGCTGGTGCCAGCAGCTGTGGTTCTGGAGCCTCTTCCCGTTGGAATGGCCCCGGGTGCAGGGAAGGAGCCTGGGCCAGCCCCAGTGCTGATGCAAGATGCCCGTGCGCTCTAGCTCCCACCTGGTCCTGGAGGCTCCCACAGGCCACAGCTCCAGGACCTTGGAGAGAGGCCGTGCCGGCTGCTCTGTTTTTTTTTTGTTTGTTTGTTTGTTTTTTCCCTGTTTTGGCAACAGGTGTAAGAACACAGGTCTTGTCATCACAAAGTTAGGTCCAAAGCTCAGCTTCCTGCTTCAGAGCCAGGAGGGTTACCTGCCTCCATCGACCAGGTGAGGAGGCGTCACCCGGGCGTGGGGTTTGGTGAGATGGGTGGGAGCAGCACTGGCACAGCAGCTCGGGCCAAGGTTCGATTCTCAGCAGGAAAGAAGTCAGACTCGGACCACAATGGCAATTTTCTTCTTTCCAAATGGATGCTTCTTATTGCATCGACCTGAACCTAATACACACGGTAATAAACCACAGTGGGAGGGTGCTTTGGGCATCTAGTATTTTACACACAAAAATGATGCCAGTTGAAAAGAGAATCACTTTATCGTGTTGAGAAATGGCCCAGCTTGTCTCACTTATTAAATGTTTATTTGGATTACATTCAAAGGTTATGGAATGCCCTGGCACACACCCATTGAGATAATCGTATACCATTGTCACATATGACCTGGGATGTGATGTATTCATAGATTTCTGCATGTCGGCCGGTCCTTCTGTTTATGGGATAAACTTGGCTCCATCCCTGGAGATGACATTTTAATGGACCAAATCCCATTCACAATATTGTAACGTGCCCCTGCCTCCTCTCCTCCAGGCCGAGCTCCACTCAGCGGCCAGAACCGCCCAAAGCAGCAGGCAGATCGGCTCCCTCTCCCGCGTAACATCTCCAATGACTGGCCATTGCAATGGGCTTGACGTGAACTCCTCGGCGTGAGCTGTGAGACCTCCTATCACCTGAGCCCCCGAGCTCTGTGTCCCGCTCCCCGCTCCGGCACCCGCAGCGCTGGCCGGGGGCACACCGGCCTCCCCCACCATGGGCCGTGTTCTCCCCGGATCCCTCCTGAGCCACCTGTCTCACCATTCACAACCCAACGTGGTCGCGCCTCCCGAGAGCTTCCTCCCATTTCCGAGTCAGGTGGCTTTGCCATCCCTCTCCATCACATGATCCCATTTCATGTTCTCCTTCGTTTCCGGTGCCTGGAATTGCCTATTCCATGTCTTTGTTTATGTGCTGGCTGTCGGCTCCTCCCACTAACACCTGTGCCGACAGGGGGCGGATTCTGGTCTGTACCGGCCACTGTGCCCACGAGCAGGTGAACAGATTCACAAGGGAAACTGGCCTCTTACGTTCTCCGAGTTTTCATTTTTGGCCTTCGTCATCTGCCAGTACCGCAAGGCCCTAACTGGGTTTCGTCTCGTCGTCGTCTTTGTCCGGGCGCCTTCCACAGCACACAGCCTCCCAGTGGAGGGACCGTGGGTGCTACTTAGTTCCCTGACGCGTCCGTGCAGGAGGCCTCTGGTGCGTCCCGTGAGGTGGCCACCCGATCCCCGCAGGCCCGTCCGGGACCTGGTGGGAGTGCGGACTTGCTCTACCCTGGGCCCGCGTTCTGGGGGAGGAGGGCTGCGCTGGGAGGGACTGATAACCTGGAGCCCCGGGGGAGACCTGAGGTGAGCCGGGGGGGGGGGGGGGGGCTCTCCTCAAACTAAGAAGCAAAACCCCGGCTGGATTGGCCTCTCTTACCCCCCTTGTTTTTGAACTCAGGAAGGAAGCCTGGTCATTGGTGGGCGGGCCTCCCAGGACCGAGTGCCTGTGGTGTCTCTTAACTTAACTGGGGGGCCTGTTCTAACACACAGACAAGTAATCCCCCCTTCTTCTTTGTTTTCCGCACTCACTATGTCTTTCTTCCTTTATCTCAAGCACATTTTATTATTTATCCAGAGTCCCTGTGGCCTTTCAGGGTCCTGAGAGACATTGGAAGAGAAGTAAACGAAAAACACCCCATCCAGCCTGGCCAGTGTTGCTCAGTGGTTGAGCTGTGACCCAGGAGCCCAGAGGTCACGGTTCCATTCCCGGTCAGGACACATGCCCGGGTTGCGGGCTTGATCCCTGGTAAGGGGTGTGCAGAAGGCAGCCAGTTGATGGTTCTCTTTCATCACTGATGTTTCTAGCTCTCTCCCTCTCCTTTCCTCTCTGAAATCAATAAAAAAACATTTTTTTAAAAAATTCAAAAGCATGTATGTGGGGAGCCTGCCCTTAGTGGGTGCTCTGGGGAGTCTGCCCTTAGTAGGTGCTTTGGGGAGTCTGCCCTTACAGGTGCTCTGGGACCAGCAGCCACTAACGTGAATATTTCATGTTCTCTGACCTCCAGGCAGGGCTCGGCTTATTTATCCTGGCTCATTATCCTGGGCAGCGAGGCGTCCCTCCCCCATCGCCTGTAATTACCCGGGTGGAGCCATCCGCAGGGAGGCAGGGCGAGAGCTGCCATCTGCTCGCAGCTCCGGGCTGGGCTCCTCCCCCCTCAGCCCGCCGGAGCCCAGGAGCAGGTGCTAGGCTGAGTTTCTGGGCCGCTGCTAGCAGCTCACGCCCACCTGGAGCAGCTGGGGGCAGCGGGGTCTGCAGAACGTGCCGGAAGCCCCTTTTCCTCTTCCGTCTCCCTTCCCCACCAACTGTTTTTCTGTTTGAATTCCTGGACGTTTCTGTGCATGGTGGTGACCTAGGAGAGGGGTGGCTGTGTAGGTGTGTGAACCGTTATGGGATGAGCACCCGTCCTACAAGGGGAGGAGGGGGCGGGGACGGGGCTGCAGGCGGGCCCTGCAAAATGCTCCTGTGCCTCCCATCCCTGCGCTCCGGAGACGTGGGTGTAGGAAGAGCAGTCCAGGGGGTCGGGGCCTTGGACGGGAACCAGCATTCTCGCCAATGGGCTGGGCCTGTGGGGAGTCCCTTCACACCTGGGACTCAGAGGCCGCACGTACGTGACGAGGGGTGACCTCAGAGACCGCCACGATCCTCTCGGCGCTAAAGGCCGGTGGTTCTCTATAGTTCCGGTTTCTCTCCCCGCATCCCAACAAGGGGACAATGTTCCCAGCCCCAGGCCCCTTGCGGGGCTGGTCCTGCTGTGGGATGCACAGGAGGAAGCTCACATTGGCACATGGACTTATTTGTGTTTCCTGGGGGCCCTTCTTGGACAGATACAATATTTTCTAGCATAAAAGGTAGAATTTCTAGTGTTGAATTTCAGGTACTAGGAGTGTGTGTGTGCACACGAGAGCGAGCGTGACGGCTGGAGGGGTGTGGTGAGAGAGGGGGCTTCTGTCACCCCTAGATCTCACCTGGCCCTGTGTTAGCGCACCTGTGGCCTCACGTGTGGCCTGGAAGAGTGGGCGCCCCGACGTGTGGCAAGGCCTCGAACGCTGGCCGAAGGAGTTTGGCTGGTGTCATTGCACTCAGAAACCCACAGACCCAAACCTCAGAGACTGGAATGGACAAAGCGGAGGCCAGCGGGAACCCGCCCCTGCTCCCTCGGGCTCGTGCTGACGGAGCCCACTTAGAGCGTTGGCACTGGCTGTGTAGACGGGGTGTGGGGTGTGTACTCACAGGAACAGGCCACTTTCACTCACTTTATCGGTCACACTAAGCCCTGGCCCTGGAGGGAGGACGGGCAGTGCCACTGTGGCTGGTGGTGGTGGTGGGGGGGGAACAGGATATCGGGGAAGAGGCCTTGGCTGCTGCAGCTGCAGAGGACATGGGATGCTCTTGAAAGCTCTTCGCAGGGCAGTGATGTGGCCTGAGCATCCTGGGCGCCCAGGTCATGTGCCCCACTATCCCCCTTGCCCTGAAGTGGTCTGTCCCATGGTCACCGCCCCCGCCCCCCCAGGACCAGGTCCAACTCATCATGGCCACAGCCTGGAGGTCCAACTCCTGCCGCAGCCTGGAGGCCCGAGCAGGCTTTGCTAGGTGGACAAGTGCCTTTCTTTTTGAAGGGCGACTGGAGAGGGCGACTCGAGCCCTGGGCGTCATGTCACCTTTGGGGAAGGGTGGCCTCTCCTAGTGGCTCCTCCTTTCTAGTGGGGACACCTTGACCCTCAGGAAGGAAGCACAGTGCTTATTCCTGGAAACAGAGGCAGCTGTTCTCTCCTTGCAGGCTCTCCGAGGGGCCCGAGCCCGCCTTCCCTCTGACTGCCTAGCAGCTCCGCCTGCTGCTGTGTCTGCGATGCTGGCTTCCCGGGGCTAATGGACAGGAGCCAATGGACAGGAGCCTGGTAGCTTCCAGCTCCAGAGAGACTGCTGGGCGTCCCGGGCAGGGACAGCTCGGGAGAGGAAGGTGCCTGTGGGAGACGGTGTTGCTCGGCAGCCGATCCTGACCCGATTGAGACTGGATTAGAGCCTGACGCAGCGAGTGCGCCTCTTCCCCCCCCCCCCCCGCCCCCCCGGGGCCCGCAGAGGCCGCTCAGGCCGGATGGAGACACGTCTGAGCCTCCTCTCTGTCCCATGGGGGGCGGTAATTTGGTTTCAGTCAAGGCACTGTCCTGCGTGGGCCGCCTGTGTTTTGTCTGTGTGACCATCTGCTCCTTGGTAGCTGGACAGCACTCATGGTTCCGCCTGGCCACAGGGAAGCTTCTGTTAAGAGCAAAGACGGGGGCAGTGCAATCGGTAGGGAGGCCTGGCCACGGGAGGAGGTGGTGAGGGGGAGGCAGCAGGGAAAAATGGGAGGGGAGGGGGGCGAAGGAAGCCAGGCTCACTCCGGGCGGGCTGTGCCAATGGCCGCTGGACCTGAGTCCTGCCCACGTCTGCTGGATAAAGACCCAAAGGTATCGCTTGCATGGAAGATGAGAACAGACATCTGTTGCTAATCCTCACCCGAGGATATTTTTCCATTGATTTTTACAGACAGTGGAAGGACGGGAGAGAGACAGAGAGAGAAACATCGATGTGAAGAGACACACTGATTGGATGCCTCCTGCACGCACCCTGACCAGGGCTGGGGATCAAGCCTGTAACCAAGTACGTGCCCTTGACTGGAATCAAACCTGGGACCCTTTGGTCCGCGGGCCGACACTCCATCCGCAGGAGCCAAACCGTTTTTGAGTAGGATGGCGAATGGCAGAACCCACACAGCCCGGCACCAAGGGCCTCGGCGCAGGTCTTTCCTCTGCTTCTTACCAGCTGCAGAATCTTGCACAAATCGCGCCCTGTCGTTTGTGTCCTTCATCTATAAGGCCAGGCGGTCGGACTGGATGACCACTAGGTCCTTTCCCGGGCTGGCATTCTATGACTGTTTGGACAGTGTTTGTGTCCGTAGTGACCTGTTGAAATGTATACACGTGCATCTCTGGAATCAGTTGGTTGGCTAAGCCTCGATTCCCCATCTGGAAGGTGGGGCTACAAATAGACCTTACTTCATGGAGTTGTTGACACACCTAAACTAGGTAGTACATAGAATAGAACTTACATGTGGAATCTGAAAATGCTGACCTTGGAGAGACAGAGTAGAATGCTGGTCACCAGTGGTTGGGGGAGGAGGGAGGAAAAGGGGAGGAATGTGCAGTTACCAGTGGGAAGGTTTCTGGGAATCCAGTGCACAGCACGGTGATGAGGTTAGCGGTGCAGTGTCACACACTTCACAGGAGCTCACAGAGTACATCGGAAATGTTTCGCCACAAACACAAAGACGGGAATTATGGACGTGAAGGAGGTGTCCATGAATGCTGTGGTGATCGTCAGTTTGTAATCTCTAAGTGTGTCAAACACCACATTGTACACCTGAAACTCACAGAACATTTTATCAATTATGTGTTAATAAAGTTGAAAAAAAATTAGGTGCAAGAAGAGGAATGAAAATTTGGGAATTACTAAGTGTACTGGTTAATAATGGCGGATTTTGTATTCAAAGAAAACACGATAATTTCAAGAGAAACATCAAAAGTGCTTCATTCAAAGTAATGTCCATCGCTAGCTACACATTTCCCCATCTTTCAGGTAGCTTGTGGATACCGTCCCAATAGAACTTTTCTTGTTTTGAGGCAAACCACTCAGAGACTCAATTTTCCACTTCTTCGTATGTTTTGAAGCGCTGCTCAGAAAGTGCATGTGCCTTCGATCGGAACAAGTGGTCATCTGAAGGAGCAAGGTCTGGTGAATACGGCAGGTGGGTTCATACTTCCTAGGCAAGATCTTTTAACGTGTCTTTAACTGGTTTTGAAGTATGTGATGGTGCGTCATCATGAAGCAAAATTACTTTGCTGTGTCTTCTGGCACATTCTGGTCGTTTCACAATCAAAGCGTGGTTCAAATTGATTATTTGTTGTCGGTAGTGATCAGTATTAACGGTTTCACCTGGTTTTAGAAGCTCACAATACACCACACCTTTCTGATCCCACCAAACGCAGAGCATTGTCTTCTTTCCGAAGCAATTTGGCCTTGCAGTCGATGTTGATGGTTGACCTGGATCAACCCATGATTTTGTGCATTTGGGATTCTCAAAATAAATCCACTTTTCATCGCCAGTCACAATTCGATGCAAAAAAGTCTTTTGTGCCATTGAAGCAACATTTTACTTTTCGGTTTTCCATTTGTCTTTCGTTCACTTGATGTGGCTCCCATTTTCCTTCCTTTAAAATCTGTCCCATTGCTTATAAATGATCGGAAATTGTTTACTGAGCAACGTTTAATCTTTCTGTAAGTTGTTTTTGAGTTTGACACGCATCTTCATCCAATAATGCTTTTAACTGTTGGTCTTCAAACTTTTTTGGTTGATCTGGACGTTCTTTGTCTTCCACATGAAAATCATCACTTTTAAAGCGTTTAAACCAGTGCACCTAGTAAAAAAAGGGAAGCATGAAAATGGAGCCGAACGATCATTTTAAGTTTCCTTCTTTTGTGTGGCTCTTGGGAACCCAATCCAGGATGTGACATTTATGGAAAATTAATTGGGTGCTGGCTCCATGCCAGATCCTGGGGATAAATGATGAGCATGCATTGTTCTTGCCCTTCAGAACTCAGCCTGGTGGGGAGACAGGTACCTGCCCCACGAGGCAGAATGCGAGGGGCCCTACAGTCCCTGTGTGAGCAAAGGGCCACGGGGCCCAGGGGCGTGGCCACCGGACCGGAGTGCACTGTGGACTGACACCCTGTGCGGGAGAATGTGGAGGGAAGTGGGGCCGGCTGGCCTGTGCTGGTTCCGCCGGGAGCACGCCCAGGCCAGCAGCTGCAGGGCTAATTAAGTGAAGATTGCGATTGATTTGTTTGCTTCCAGCCGAATAGGACTTGGTCAGCACGGAAAACGAATGTGTTTAAAATTTCTCCGCTATAAAGATGACTTCCGCCTCTTCTCTCAGCTCCGCCTTCTGCTGTTAGACTGTGATGCTGCTTAAACCTTTTTTTAAAAATATATTTTATTGATTTTTTACAGAGAGGAAGGGAGAGGGATAGAGAGTTAGAAACATTGATGAGAGAGAAACATCAATCAGCTGCCTCCTGCACAACCCCTTACTGCGGATGTGCCCACAACTAAGGTACATGCCCTTGACTGGAATGGAACCTGAGACCCTTCAGTCCAGAAGCTGACGCTTTATCCACTGAGCCAAACCGGTCAGGGCTAAACCTTTTAAAGTGCATCCCTGCGGCTGGGTGGTGGGGAGGCACTGCCCACAGCAGAGTCCGGTGGGCACCCTTGGGTGTGTGGAGGCAGAGGGGAGGTGGGGACATTGAAGGGATGTAGGAAATGGCACGGTGCGGTCTGTCATGCTGGTAGTGCCTAGGGGGATGGGCCAGGGGCGGTGGTCAGGGGGAGGAGCAGACATTTCCCGGGGGAGCCGATGGGATCCGGGATCCAATTCCATCCTTGTCAGACTCACAAATAAATGTTAGGCATCAGCTGTTCCATTGTGAGGGTCAGAGCCTGAGCTCAGCAGTTCACTGTTTGCTGGATTCAGGCAGTTTATTAGCAAATTCTGCTTCTTAATTTAATTTCAACAAAATGTCAGCAGGATGTTAACCCCCACGCGCGTGGTCTTGGGGTTACACGGGTGAAGGTTACCTAGACCTGCCTCCGGGGCCTCCGGTCTGGTCTGGCTGGTAGAGACAGATTGTGAACTACGGTCACAGCAGTGCAAGAGAAACACGTGTGTCCCGGGCAGCGTGCTGTGGGAGAGAGGAGAGCCCGGTCAGCTCCAGCGGGCGGGGCAGCTTGCCGGTGATGGAGGGGCGAGAAGCAGCGTGGGCAAAGGATGAGGCTGCAGCATCTAACACGTTCAGAGACCTGAGGTGTAACCGTTAGGAGTGTGGACTCCTGAGTTAGAATGTTTAAATTCTGGATATTTCAGTTCTAGACCTGGGCAAGTTACTTAACTTTCTGTGCATCCATTTCCTCATCTTTAAACGTGGTTGTTAATAATACCTATCTCATAGGGTTGTTACAGGACTAATGCCGGAAAATTCCTTAGAACAGTGCCCGGCACGTGGAAAATTCTCAGTAACTGCAGTTATCACGTGACCAAGTGTTTAGGGTTAAAGGAAGAGGGACGGGGAGAATGGTATAGTTATGACTGCTTTTCCTTAAACATATCCATAGGTGTCAAGTAATATAGGGGAGAGCGCTCCTAGGACCAGGCATGGCCTGAGTAAAACATAGCTGTTGAATTTTTGCTGGAGACTGAATTGTGTGCCTCCCCCAATTCACATGCTAAAGCCCCACCCCCACTGTGATGGTATGTGGACATGGGGCCTTAGGGGAGTAATTAGGGTCATATCAGGTTCTGAGGGGCCCTCATAATGGGATTAGTAACTTTATAAGGAGAGAGAGAGAAAGAGAGAGCGAGCTGTGCCATGTGAGGACACAGCAAGAAGGGCACTTTGAACTTGACTCCCAGCCCCCAGAACTGTGAGAATTAAATGTCCGTGTTTTAAGCCCGCTGTCTGTGGTCTTCTGTTACAGCAGCTTGAACAGGCTAATACAATGAGCCAAGACTTGGAAGAGGGACTTTGAATTCCACAACAGCTGGTGACACCTGGGCTTTAGTCCTGGGCGTTTTCGGTGTATCCTCCAGAGCAAACCAGCTGATGACTCGCAGTTCGCCACATGTCAACAGCTGGATTGCAGCCACACGCTCTCTGCAGAGCCGTTCCCGCTCTTACTGATTCTGAAGGCCAAGGCTGATGGAATAAATTGGAGGAAGTTAATAAAACGTGGACCCGGATGGGGTCTGTGCCCGGCAGACACTTGCCTCCTCCAGGCAGGCAGGCAGGTGCCAGGCTTGCCTCTGGAGTGCCCACTTCCCTGCATCGCTACAGCACCTTGTGGGAGGCGACTCAAGAAATTCCCAGGCACCTTTGGCACCAGGCCAGGCATTCCCTCCCGGAATTCCTGCCCGTGTCCCTGGAGTGTTCACTGCACAGGAAGCCTCGTCCCTTCTCCCCCGCAAGCAGGGGCACTGGGCTTCCTGTGCGCTCGGAGAGGCAGACCGCGGACCTGCGCACAAGCCAGGCCTTGGCACCGAAGGCCCCGCTCAGTTCTGTTTCCAATGGCGTTTTGTTTCCAAATGGAGCTGAGTCCTCGAGGAAACTGGTCTGACGACCGCGCTGCCAGAGGCGGGCTCACAGGCGTGTTGTGTCCAGAGAGACAAAGCCGTCTATTTTTATCGGTTCCGTTGCAACTGGGTAAGTTAGACTGACATTCTTTCTGAGCTGGGGTCAGGGTCCGGGAGCCGGGCTGGCCGGGCTGCTGTTGAAGGAGGCACTTTGCTAGGACCCGGGAGAGGGTTGTGTTCTCTGAGCTGGGGGGGAGGTGGGGTTCCAGCGTCATATCCAGTTAGTGGGCAGCTTCACGTACCAGCCCAGCTGGGACTCGGGCTCTGTTGCAGGACCTTGGGCATCCACTTAACCTTTCTGAGTCTTCGTTTCCCTGGCTGTAAGGTGGTGACAGAGACTTCACGGCCGTGAGGGTTTGTGACGCTCCAGCCGCGTGTCAGCAGCTGCGCCTCTGTGTCCACCCTACGCGGCAGCCAGACGCCCTCCGGGGCCCACTTGGTGGCGTCCTTTCCCACGGCTCTCGGTAAAGGGTCCCTCAGGTTCCTCACGCCCCTTCTTGGCCACCACAGCGGGACTTGGTGGTCTCACCCAGGCTGTCACTGCGGTTCAGGCCCGACGCCCTCACGGACTCAAGCCCAGAACCTGAGGAGGCCCCGTGGCCACCGAGAGCCAGGCCATGAGGGCGGCCGGCTGGGCGGATTGAGTGCCCGCCTCGTCCTTTCCGGGAGGTGAGTGGCCTGGATCCCCTGGAGAGGAAGGAGTTTCTGAAGCACACAGTGGGACTTCAGCGTGTTAGTTCACTCCCAGGACTATCTCGGGGAGGAAAGGACGGGTGGCTGTTCTGTTGAAAGTGCAGCATTTCCGAGAGATGGGGCAGGGAGCTGGGTGTGGGCGGGGGTCCCGGCAGGAGCCTCTGGCTCAGCTGAGATTTGTCTCTGAATAGCAACTCGGCCCACTGGCTGCTGAGTCACTGACTCCACAGCCAGCCCCGCCAGTCGTTGCTCCTGCGCTAATTCTCATCACGATTGTGGCTCCTTCTGTTTGTTTTAAAATGCAATCTTCGCCTTCACCGGTTTGGCTCAGTGGATGGAGCATCGGCCTTCGGACTCAAGGGTCCTAGGTTCGATTCCGGTCAAGGGCATGTACCTTGGTTGCGGGCACATCTCCAGTGGGGAGTGTGCAGGAGGCAGCTGATTGATGTTTCTCTCTCATCGATGTTTCTAACTATTCCTTCTCTCTTCTTCTCTGTAAAAAATCAATAAAATATATATTATAAAAAAAATAAAATAAAATGCAATCTTGCTGCCACTAGACAAACTCAAGTTGGAAGCTCAGCAAAGCCACATGAGCAGAGCTGGCAGGAGGTGAAATCGTGGGGTCTGGAGAGCATGTCGTGGTTTCTAAAGTACAGGCTCGCGTCACTGGGCAGGACAAAGCGAGACTCTAGGGACGGGGCTGAGGTCTCAGAGACGCAGCAGGTTCAAGGTCTTGGTGAGGGGAGGGTC
>NW_005871638.1:376398-400792 GCF_000147115.1 Myotis lucifugus
CAAACTCTAATGGATCTAGGATCTTATCTATTTCTTTTCCTGGAACAGCACACCTACACGGACAGGAGGGCAGATCAGTGATCTTCTGGGGGCTTCGGTGGGGGAGGCGAGTGTCTCCGGTGAACAGGTTGGGTTTTCAAGATTACAAGCGTGGCTGTCGGGGTGCAGTTGTGTGTGTCGGTGTGCAGGCGGGGGTTCGGAGCACAGGCTCAACCCTGGCCCAGAATGCAGTTTTAGCCGTGCGTCTGTGGAGACGGGGACCCCCACAGTGGCCAGTGCTGGGTCTAGGGGGAGCCCAGCTGGCCTTTCCCCCGGAACTGTAGCTATAACTCCCGTCTGGTGCCAGGGCCGGAACAGTGGGCGCAGGCAGTGACCTTGTCAGCAAGGTCATCAGAAGGAAAGTGCGCACATGGACGTGCAATACAGCGTACAAGGGAGTTACTCTAATTCCCCAAAGACTTCCAGCTGCGGGTTTAAAACTGCCCCAACATCGCAGAGCCAACATCCACAGGCTTAGAAACAGACATCGAAACACCATCACATTCAATGGAAAACAACACCATTTTCACGTGACACTTTCAACGAGCCAATTATTAATGAAGACAATTTAAAAATTAACTTTTCCTTCTAACAGAAGAGCAGCGTGTAATGAACACACACTTGGAGGGATACACAAACAGTGATGCCGCTCAGTTCCCTTCATCTCCCCGCCCCCCCCCCCGCCCCCCCCCAACAGCTGCAGGAACGCAGAGGGGACGGTGGGAGCTTACAGCTAAACTGCATGCAGACTTCCACAAAACCGAACGACATGGAGTTAAATCTTTGTAGAAAAATTGTTTTGCAAGAATCATTTGCTCTAGATGCACTAAAATGTATATTTTGATGCTTCTCAGAAAGGTATCCCACTGTTGTCACAGCCTATGACATGCTCCGAGCAGCCTGCTGGCAGCCGCGTCTGCGGCAAGATCCTCCTCAGGACCAGACATTGTTTGTGATCTTGTCTTTGCCAAGAGAGATGTTGCTTTCAGTTCTAAGCAACTGAAAACGAAGTTGCTAAAAGTATAACCTAATAGATGAATTTCCAGAAAAGCAAGCCAGAAACATCTCAGGGTCAACCAAGACATCACAGGAACAAAGTATTGTTATTTATTTCGTTAGGTGAAATGAAAATACCGAAAGTATTGCCTTTTTGAAAGTGTATGTAGTTCTTCTTGTTAGTGTTTATAAGGAATGCAGTAGTTTTAAAGGGAAAGCATTATACTCTTGTGTCTCGCACTGTGCACCCCCACTTTTAGCACAGGGGGTCCTGCATTTTATTCTGCTGGGCCGCACAGCCCTTAGCAGCCCAGCCCTCAGGGCTACCTCTCAGCGGGCCTCAGGAGTAGAAAAGGGCCATTTTTCTTGGCTGCTTTGCAAAACCTCATGTGGATTCCTGTAAAAGAGGAAGCTCCGGAGACTCTATGGTGACAGGAGGCCCCGTTCCTGAGGCAGCACCAGGGGGCCGGCTGCGGCTCATTCACTGTGGACTGTGGCCCGCAGGGCTCCCACGACTCCTGAATCCTGGTGATGGAGGCTGGAGGCGGCGCAAATGCCAATGCGTGGTGCAGGCTGAGCATCGGGAGCTGCGCGGCACCCACAGTGCCAGGCGACGGGGCTGAGGCGACGGAGGCAGGATGGAACCACGGCGCGCTGACTGCTGACTCACTGGCATGTGGGCTCTTTCTTCTAAACTGCATTTTTATTGTTGACACTATTACAGATTTCCCCACCCCCCACCCACCTCCCCCGAGCCCCTCCCTCTGGCCGCCATCACTCTTGTCCATCTGTGTGTCCGGCAGAGCGTCTGATGAAGGCGTGGGATTGCAGGCAGCCCCTCAGTGCCCCCCGGGGCTGCGAAGGGCCTGTGAACCCCATGAACCGGGTGCGATGGGGTGAGGTGGACCGTCTGCCTGGCTCTGCTGAAAGCACAGCACCCTCCGTGTCGCCGAGTTCCTGTGTCCCTGCGACTCTCCCAGCGCAGGACACGCAGGGTGGTCACCAGGCTCTGTATCTGGGGGACGCCGTTCCTCAGACTCGACTCAGCAGGGGCACCTGCGCCCTTCTCTCCTGGTTTCTTCTGGGTGGGTCTCTAACAAGTGACTAACCCTTCAGCAACTGGCTCAGGACCCACGCTGGGGCACCGCGGAGCCTGGGCCCAGGCCTCTGCTCCCTGTCTCCTCTCTTGGCATCCTGTCCCGTCCGAGGGCTTCTCCAGGGAACACCCTGACCTCGCCCTGCGCTCCGCGCCCGTTCTCCACTGCGAGAGTCCATCCAAGTCCGCCAGCCCGGCGGCCTGGCTCAGTGGCTGAGTGTCGACCTATGAACCAGGAGGTCACGGTTAGGATTCCTCGCCAGGGCACATGGGATGACTGGGTTGCGTGCCATTGATGTTTCTATCTCTCAATCTCTCACTTCCTCTCTGAAACCAATAAAAATATATTAAAAAGAAAAAGAGTCGGCAGGCTTGGGTGTCGAGTTCCTTTTACCTCTAAAAACAGTCCCTGGTGCCGGGCTCACAGTCACCGTTTCACAGCGATGACATGGACCGAATGTCTCTGGAACAGGGAGCTCCTCGCTCAGGTGCCTGGGGGACAGGCCGAGGGGGCGTGTGGCCCGAGTCAGGTCCTCGGTGGGAACTCACACGGGGCCTGGGGGGCTTACTGCTCTCACCTGGGGTGCGTTTGGGTTAAATCTCCACCTTTCTCTGTGCTTCTCACCATCCCACTTTCTTCAAGGCCGTGTTTTCCTGCCTCTCCTTTCCTTTTAGACCGAGGCTGAGAATGCACTTCCCTCTTCTGTTAGCTCTGACGACGCCCTCTTGTTATCTGTCATTGGTGACCTAAGAGACTGCAAGGTGCACCCTTGACTTCCCGCAGTCCAGTTAGCTGGTGCCTGAGGCCTCTTGTGGAAACACAAAGATCTCAGGTACAGAAGCTCAAGTGCTCCTTGGGCTTAGAAGCCATTGCTGTGGCCCTAACAGGTTTGGCTCAGTGGATAGAGCGTCGGCCTGCGGACTGAAAGGTCCCAGGTTCGATTCTGGTCAAGGGCATGTACCTTGGTTGCGGGCTGTGCAGGAGGCAGCTGATCCATGTTTCTCTCTCATCAATGTTTCTAACTCTCTACCCCTCTCCCTTTCTCTCTGTAAAAAAATCAATAAAATATATTAAAAAAAAGAAGCCATTGCTGTGTATTTTAACTTCAATCGATTTTAAACGCCACAAGATACCATATACTTATTTATACAGCCAATATCACACACAGACCTTCCCCTTCATTTCTTCCTACACCTATGTTGTTCCGACTGGGATAACTTCTCTTCGACTTAAAACACCAGCTTTAAGGTTTCCTTTAACTCGGGCCTGCTGGTGGCAAGCTCTCTGGGTTTTGTTTGTCTGAAAATGCCTTTATCTGACCTCAGTTTTGTTGTCTGGGTTTCCACCCAAGGCACCGAGGCCTGAGCCACCTTCACCCAGTCCCAGGTGGAGGCCGCAGTTCCTGCACGGCTGGTCCACCTGTTTCGTCCTCGCAGAGTTCTGGGGTCCCAGACAGAAGCACGAGGGGTTGATCAGGCCCTTTATCAATGCCATCCCCCGTCCCTGCTGCCTCCAGGCTTTTGAGTACTCAGAAATTAGCAAATATCCCCAAGGGAACGATGCTGGCCTCATGTCTCTATTTCCAGCTTCTTCTAGATCTTGGCTTGGCTATTCTTCACCATCTTGCTGGCTCTTCAATATTTTCAGATGACTTCCTCCTCTCTTCTCCCTCCTCTCCATTTCCAACCCACCCACCCACACCTCCTCCCCTACCTCCCTCCTTCCCTCCCTCCCTCCCTCCCTCCCTCCTTCCTCTCTGCCCTCACTACCTGAGCCAGGCCCCAGGATAAGGCCGCAGACACAAAGGCACAGGCACTCCCAGTCGAGTGTCGAGACTTTGGTGGGAAGGGTCACAGCTGTCAGCACATGACATAAACGGTGTATGAAGCATCTTCAGTGTAAACGAACCCTTGTGGCCTGGTGCTACCGAAGGTAAACAGAACGAGTCGGAGCAGAGAGGAAGGGGTGCTGGTTGCCAAGGACACGAGGAAAGTTGTGTGAGAAGTTTTGGTGCATCAAGAAATATTTCCAAGTTCCCTGGAACACACCCTTACATGTAGAAAGCCTAACATCTGTACTTGAAATACACCTAGAACGCACAGGTGTTTGTCCAGAGCACTTACATGTAATGAATACTGAACACGGTGTTTGTCATGTGCTGTGCCCTGAGGACCTCCCTCACCAGTGAGAAAACCCACAGGAGCTACCTCCATGCACAGCAGAGAATGGCGGGTGACCAGGCAGACGGAGCCTTCTTTGTATTGAATTACTCCTTATGGAGAAATATTGGTCCCCGGACCAGAAAGGTCCAGGCACCAGAAACCACCTGCCAGGGAAGGCGATGGCTTTGTCATGTGGAACCCGGAAAGGTCCCGAGGCTCACGCGATGGGACTTGCATTTTCTTTCAGAACATTCTCATTCATCTTCCAGGCTTCCCGTCCTTCTTAGGAACACAAGAGAAAGGAGTAAATCTCTTACTTTACAGTTGATTTCTATTTTAAACAGTTTTTAGATGGGGCTTTTCAAAATAGAGGATCTGAGTTGCACGATGACAGATGTGTACCCAGGGACAGGACGGACACCCTGTTTCTCTCCACCAGTCAGAGGGGCTCCCAGCTTCAAGGTCACAGTCAGACCCAGGTCAGGAGGTGAAAGATCAAGAGTCAAGTCCTACCTGCACCACTTACTGGATCTAAGACCAGGTGCAAGTTATCTGGTGACCCCTCCCACACCTGACACACTGTCCAATGGGGAGGAGGTGCTCAGTAAGCCCCTCCCACACCTGACACACTGTCCAACGGGGAGGAGGTGCTCCGTAAGCCCCTCCCACACCTGACACACTGTCCAACGGGGAGGAGGTGCTCAGTAAGCCCCTCCCACACCTGACACACTGTCCAATGGGGAGAAGGTGCTCTCTCAGTAAGCCCCTCCCACACCTGACACACTGTCCAATGGGGAGGAGGTGCTCAGTAAGCCCCTCCCACACCTGACACACTGTCCAACGGGGAGGAGGTGCTCAGTAAGCCCCTCCCACACCTGACACACTGTCCAACGGGGAGGTGCTCTCTCAGTAAGCCCCTCCCACACCCGACACACTGTCCAATGGGGAGAAGGTGCTCTCTCAGTAAGCCCCTCCCACACCTGACACACTGTCCAATGGGGAGGAGGTGCTCAGTAAGCCCCTCCCACACCTGACACACTGTCCAATGGGGAGAAGGTGCTCTCTAGTAAGCCCCTCTCACACCTGACACACTGTCCAACGGGGACCAAGCACCTTCAAGCTTATTTTCTACACCTAAAAAGTGGGGATAGCTGTTGTGAGGATGAATGAGAGCATGCAGGCGACAAAACTTTGTGCATGACAAAGGGCAGCAAATCCAAAAGGTTGACATGAATCCACACCTGGTCTTGTCCACCTTGGGTAGGTGTCCTTATCCCTGAATTGGATATGAGATTTCTGGCAGAAGTGAGGCTGTTTTTGTTGTTGTTTTTAATTTTCCACTGAGAGGATATTGCAGGAAACAGGATAGTCTTTAGAGCCAAATGAGACAAATGGAAAACAGATCCTCTCCACGGTAATGTTGGTGAGGACTAATGAAAAACAAGAGTCATCTTGGGCCCGATAATCATATTTTCTCCTGGGCCTCACCTGATTGTATTACGGCTGTCGGGAGCCCTCCCCACTCATTAACTATCATGACCTTTCCTTATGGGCTTCGAGATGAGATTATGGTCTCCCCCCTAATGAAACGAGAGGTTCTAGCTGGGTTAGCCCATCAGCAGCCCCCAGGGAGCCTGACTGACTATTCTTGGGCCAGTGCCTGTGAGAACAGTGGCACCAGGGCCTTCGCCACACTCGCTCTCCTGTGAGTGGGCAGCATCCTCAGAGTCAGAATGGAATTACTGCCACGTACATGCCTGCCTCCCAGAGACCCACACCAGAACTAATCACTGGGGGACATTCTGTGCATGGACCAAGCTGCAGGAATCAGCCTCCTGAGTGGATGGTGGATGGTGTAGAGCAAGCATGTCAAACTCGTGGCCGTGGGCCGCATGCGACCCACAACAAATGTTTTTGCGGCCCAGCCAATATAATGGTATGTAAGAAATGTTTTAATAAAAATTTCGTAACTTAATTTTTACAATATCCTGTTACACATAATCTATATATATAAAGGCCTGAGCAACCATTACAACTGGTCAACCGGTGGCAATGACATGCACTGGCCACCAGGGGGCAGACGCTCAATACAGGAGCTGCTTCCTGGTGGTCAATGCGCCAGAAGCCAGGCTCATGGCTGGTGAGCACAGTGGCAGTGGTGGGAGCCTCTCCTGCCTCCGTGGCAGCACTAAGGATGTCTGTGCAGAGCAGGCCTAAGCTGTCAGTTGGACATCTCCCCAGAGCTCCCGGACTGTGAGAGGGCACAGGCTGGGCTGAGGAACCCTCCCCTGAGTGCACGAATTTCGTGCACCGGGCCTCTAGTTATTAATAACAAACTACAACGTTTGCCAATGACTGATTACTATAATCGTGTTGCATTCATTTCCTTTACGCACCTTATGCGCAGACCCACCATTTCTCTCCACTAATACTAGCAGCGAGTATTTTAGCAGCCGATTGCCACATCATTAGTCTTGTACTGACTTGTTTGGTGTGCGCAAGAGGAAATATTTCCCTTTCGGAGAACAAGAAAAATAGGTTTATTTGCATTACACTTACTTATTTGTGCAGTGACTCAGTGTCTGGTAAGTTAATGTTCAAGAAAAAATATTAATTTTTATTTAAATGTTTTATTATTTTACTAGGGGCCCAGTGCACAAATTTGTGCACCTTGAAAGTAACTGTGGGCTGCAAGGCTGCAGTGGGCACAGGGGCGGGTCTTGGCCCATCCTCTGCACCCCTGCCTGGCCTCTCCTGCTGCAGCCCCTGGTCCCCTGTCTGCCTGCAGCACCACTCCTGGTTGCTGCTGCTCCCATGTGCTGATGGTGCCGGCCCCGCTCACACCCGCTGATAATACAGAGCGATTGGGGATGGTGCCGTCAGCGGGTGTGAGCAGCAGCTGCTGCCCCAATCGCCCCTCAGGAGCAGGGGGACGTGGAGAAGCCATCAGGGGTGATCGGGGCCAGTAGCCACTGCTTGCACCTGATGACAGCGCTGAGCGATCAGGACCAGCACCGGGCACCAGCAGCGGGTGCGAGCGGGGCCATTGCCAGCAGAAGGTGAAAGTGGCAGCTCAGGTGCCAGCAGCGGCTCAGATGCTAGTAGTGGGTGCAAGCAGGGCAAGTGCCTGGTGGGACTGCAGTGCATGGGAGCAAAGAATTTTCAGTAACCGCCAGAGGATCGCCCCGATGACAGCGACCGGCACCTCGCCTTGGTCTGGTGTCCCCGCTCACCTGCTCCACCACCCTGCCGCGGCCGACGCCTGCCATGTTCTGCGCTCTGCAACTTGTTGCCGATGCCCGCCATGTTCCACACCCCCCGGTGGTCAGCGCATGTCATAGCGACTGGTTGTTCAGTTGTTTGGTTGTTCTGCTGTTCGGTCTATTTGCATATTAGGGTTTTATATGTATAGATGTTAACAATGACTCATTTATTTCAGCCCTTTGTATTCAGCATGTCTCTATCGAAATAAATCTACATTTCTATGAAAATTGCAGCTTTTGTTTTTTTGCGGCCCACATAAACTTAACACCTTGTTTATCTGGCCCATACTAGCCTTTGAGTCTGATTTGCTTGGTGTAGAGGGTCTGGTCTGGAGCGAGGCAGGAGGCAGGGGCTCAGCCCCTTCTTGAGGCTGCCCTGGGAGATGTGTGTAGGTAGCTGCTACCAGTCCCTTTTGTGGCGGGAAGGTCCTGGTGAAGCGGAGAGATTTCCCAGCCTTGGGCCAGGAGTGGGTGGCACTTACCTGCGCTGGGTGATGGGGTCACAGGTGGAGTCTGGGCATGCGAGCGGTGGAAGGGAGGTGGGAGCTGGAGGGTGCTTGGAGGCACTGTTGAGTCTGCCATCTGGGCTTCTCGTAGTTCACGCCCTTCCAGACGCCAGTGCCCTTCCAGGCTAACGCACAGAAGGAGCCTGCCTTCTCACTGCGGGGACCCCGGGCTGTCCTCACTGCGGAATCGGTCCTTCTTCCTGCTCCCAGCACATCTGTCCTCCAGACAGGCCGAGAAGGGCTTGATGTGCATCATTGTGTTTATAATCATTACAAGTCTTTTGAGTTAATTACTATTTACAGATAAGGACATTGAGGCCAGAGTGGTTATGTGACTTGCCCACTGTCCACAGCGCATCCACTCAGCATTGCTCACTTACTCATCCCACAACTCTCCTTGAGATGCTGACATCGTGCAAGAGGGACATGACGAAAAGCTCGTCATCTGGCTTCTTTCAGACGTAGCCTCACTTCTCTGCACTTTGTTCAGCCAGCCCTGCAGCTCCTGGACACGTGGAGGTTGAAAAGCCTCCAGGAAGGACGCCTTTGTGGCAACCTGTTTCCTGGAACTCCTGGGGCCTCCTGAAGGCTCACCTGAGACCCTCGTGCTTCAGTGGAAGCCAGCTCCGTGTGGGGGGCACCGTCGGGAGCTGGGAGAACCCTGTGAGAAAGCCTGTCCTGGAAGGAAGGTGGACATAGAGGCTGGGGCCCAGGGTCAGAGAATATTAGCGCAAACTGGGCCCTTAGCGGCAACGACTCTCACCTTACGGGGGAGAATGGGCGGAGGGAGACTGAACAACCCCCCGGATTACTGAGGGTTCCCTGGCAGAGCCGGAAGGAGAGACTGGGCGGCTCACAGTGTTCCAGGAGGCGGGACATTGTGATAGAAAGAGCTGCCGCGTCGCAGGCAGCGGTGAGGGCAGGTGGCGGTGAGGGCAGGCGGCGGTCAGGGCAGGCGGCGGTCAGGGTCGCCACACCTGCTCCGCATGCCTGGCTGTGGGCGGGGCAGGCTGCGCCGTCGTGCATACTGGCTTTCTCATCTGTGAAAGGGGCTGAGGCCTGGCTCCCAGAGGTGCTGTGAGGATTAGATGAGATCGTGTATGTGAGGCCCTGAGTCCTTTCCCAACCGGGACCCAGTCCTTTACCCACGGACTTAGTTAATGTAACAAACTGCTGATGCATTAGTTCATGTAACACATCACACTGAGGCTCAGCGCGGTCACCTCCAGCAGCCTCTGTTGGTGAGTCGGGAGCAGCCTGGTGGCTCTGCTCCGAGGTCCCTTCCAAGCTTCCAGCTGCTGTCACTGTGGCCGCACCATCGGAAGGCCTGGCGGAGGCTGGAACATGCCACTCCGGGGGGGTTAACAGGCTGGCGTGCTGGTGCTGGCCGCTGCTGGCCGGGCTCTCCACTCCAGAGGACAGGGCCTGTGCACTGGGCTGCTTGGCTGTTCTCACAGCCGGATCCACGCCCGAGTGCAATCTGCAGCGTCATTATCACCTCTCCTTGAAACTCACCCACGTCTGCCCTATCATATTGGCCACAGGGGACCAGCCCTGATTCACCCGGGAGGGGCCGCTCAAGGGCACCCCTGCCAGAGACTGGCTGACACCCTGTGGCATCGGCAAGGGTCTCTCTCTCGCTAACTTCCGGGTCTTGAGTTGGAGTCGGTAGTTTCCCAGTCCCTCCTGGCTCCTCAGGGCGGACAGAGGCCCCAGGGTCCCCTGGAGTTGGGAGATGGCGGTTATAATTAGCCGGCAGTAATCCCACCGCTGAGCTAGTCCAAGGTGAGGCTGCCTGCTTCTCGGGGTTTTAAATAGACGGGGATGTGGGGATGTGTTAATGACAGTACATTATCGTCTGTTACCGCCTGGCAGGCGTGTGCCAACGTGACTTTGTAAGGGAGGAGGTGATGGCATGCAAGCAGCTCCTGCGGCCCAGGCAGGAGGCGGGGCCAGAGGCTGCCCCAGAAGCCTGTGTCACCCATCACACCCTCTGAGAGGCTAGTGGAGAGTGAAAGAGAGGGAAAGACAGAGAGACATCGATGTGAGAGGGAGACATCTATTGGTTGCCTCTTGCATGAGTCCTGCCCAGGGCCCGGGGCGGGGAGGAGCCTGCAATCAAGGTACCTGCCCTTGACCGGGTCGAACCCGGAACCCTTTGGTCCACAGGCTGACACCCTATCCACTGAGCCAAACCAGCTGGGGCTCATTGTTCTTATTTGCTGATAACTCTCAGGTCTATCTGCCCTGCCCCCCATCAGACTTCCTCCAGCTCCAGGCCGCTTGCCACGCATCCTGCCAGGTTGCCCCTCGGTTGCCGACTCTCATGTCTTCCCACCAGATGTGCTGGCCCTCCTTTCTATCCTAGCACCCCATTCCCCTCGTTGCCCAAGCCGGACACCCAGTGGTGCCACGTGGGAGGGTGTGGGTGGGACCTGAGTGCCCGGCCATCTCAGCCCTGCCACGTGCCAGCTTGGCTCACATGCTTCTGTAAACGTGGGGTAATAACAGAAACAATCCAAGGGGGCGGTTGGGAGGAGTAAATGCCATGGTTCATGCCTGGCATACAGCAAGAGCCCAATACATGCTCTAGGAACCATTGGGCTCTTTGGAGTCTGTCTCCTAAGCATTTACTGACTCCATCTATTCTTTCCATTGGCCACCTGGCCAGGTCCCCGTCACTGCTCGGCTGGCAGGTGATCCCTGGGGACTCTCTGTAGCCAGAGGGAGGTCTCGAAGGCGCACACATGGGTGATGTCCCCCCTGCTCATCCCTACCCTGTTCTTGGGATCTGGGCAGAGGCCTCCAGGCTGCACCCGCTGCCCCTCTAGCCTCCTCTTCCCTCCTCTTACTGGGCTCTGTCGGCCCCTCCGACGCACCAGACTCTCCTCCCCTCTGCCCCCCACAGGCTTTTCCCTCTTCAGAGGATGCCCCCCCCCCCGGCCCCCGAAGCCTCCGCCTCCACTGTGGCTCTCCTTGCTGAGAAGGAAGGGAGAGGCAGGGAGGGAACCAGACCCGGGCGTCTGCCTCAGGCCTCTGCACCCAAGGACGGAGCGAAGGCCCAGGCCCCGGCGTCCTGGTGAAGAGTGTGGATGGAGGGTTCGAGGCTGGCGCCGGGGCTTTCCCGTGTGTCCCGTGACCTCTGCCCTGCGGCCTGGCCCTTGTCCCTCAGCCTTTACTTTCAGGCATTCCTTTGGGGAACTGTTTCCAGACTGGACGTGGCCAGGCTCCCCTCCCCGCTCCCTCCATCAGCAAAGCTTTGCTGCAATGAGGTGTGGTCCGCCAGGCGGGCTCACCTGTGTCCTCAGCGCCTGACGGGGTGTGAGTGAGCGTGTGAACGCGCTTCACACGTTCTCCAGCCTCCGTACGTTATGGGAATCAAAGGGGCTGCATGTCTCCCTCTGTGCTAATATTTTACTCTTATTCAGAAGCAGAGGCATAAATAGCTTCTTAGATTGCAAGTGTTTGGCACTTCCTTGGAAAAAACAAAAGGCATTCAGAATTTCCTGTTCCCCAAGTATTTACTGAGCGTTCCAGGTGCCTGGGAGACGGAGAGGCGACGCTGAAGCCGACACAGCCAGGCTTCCCAGATCCGGGCGTGTGCAGCCAGGAGTTCGGGCTGATCTACCGGCTCAGACGGAGGCTCCAGGCCAGGGGGACAGTTCTTCAGGGACTTACATGACAGAGGAAGGAGAGGCGTTGCATCCCTTTGAGTCAGATAACTAGTTTAGAGACGGAAAACGTATGCTGTATTAATTTTTCCAACTCGAGTAAGGGTTGCTTTGGGAGTTGTGTGCAACATGCTGCAAGAATAACTCCTTCTCATTACAGGGTTTACTTCCCGGGTCACAGGAGGTGGAGGGCTCACAGCCTGCTGCTGCCTCGAAGCGTCCCACCTGCACACACCTTCCGATGGATGCCGCAGCCTGGCCTCCGGTCTGATAAACGTCTCCCGGTTTTGGACACTGAGGGAGAGGCCGTGCTGGGCCTTGAACTTGGAGCCTCTGGCTCCTGGCCTGTGCTCTTTGCTTTGGGACAATCGTAGTCAGCCCGTGGGAACCTCACTCTGACCTCAGCAGCGGGCGCCCTTGGGGAGTCATCTGCCCTTTCTCCCTGCGGTAAACGAAGCCTCCTGTTGGTGAAGACAGGAGACCATGACCGGAGCTGCTCTGCGGTGAGGGAAGAGCAGGCTCGGGCTCACTGGAACCGGACACCGTTAATGTGGATCAGTGGGGCGCCTGCCGGAGAGGCCGCACATCATTGCTATTGTGGAAACCGACGCTGCTTCGGGGCGCAGCCCAGACAGGAAGTCACCTGGAGGCAGGTGCTCCAGAACGCTCCACCTCCCGCTCTGTTCCGGTTCCCCTCCCACATCACTTCCCACCACCCAGCACGCGGTGCCGTTTTCTCATCGATTATGCCCCTGTCTCTCATCCCACAAGAGGGATGCGGTGTTGCCGGGTCGGTTCACTGAGGAGTCCTAGCACCGAGGCGCGTGCCTGGCACCTGTCGGTCACCCAGGCAGTGTCTGCGGAAAGAATCAGTCTTGGGAGAGCTCGATCCAGCTTCTCTCACGCAGCTCCAGCCCACTCTGCCCTCCAGCTGCCGGAGCGCGAGGAGGCTCCGCCTCACTGATGTGAACCTCGCTACACGCCCTGGGCCGCCAGGGCAGGAACATGCTCCCAGCACGAGCACTGCTGCGTGGGGCCTCTCAGAGACCCAGCCTTCCCCCGGGCCATCAGCAACTCCCCAGGCAGCCGGAGACAGGAGCCTGGACTTGACCAGTGGTCACAGGCTGGACCCCGGCGGGCTGAGGTAGCGTCGTGACTGAAGTTACGCCTCAGTCCCTGAGCCCCAAGGTAGGACGGCCGCAGGGCTGTCCTCAAGACACGAAGAGACGTTGGTCCCCCTGACCTCCCCTCCGGCAGTCGGCTCCCATCGGGACTCTGAACCCAGAACTCAGGCGTCGTGTGGCTTTGCCCTCCATACTCTGCAGCCGTGTCCCATCAGGGGTTTGGTATTTAAGCATGAGCGCCCGTTCTCCCGGGGGCACCATTCCTGACAAGATAGGCACGCCCTTCGCAGGGCCTGGGGCTGGGCCCTGCTACACTGGCGACCGAACGCTTTCAGTTCCATAACAAAACGAGAGTGGGACAAATATGGGATATTTTGAAAACGTCAGTAAAAACAATGAAATGGAAAAATGAAACATTAAAGAAAAGATCAATCTTCGCTCTGCAGCTCCCCCAGGGACGGCCTGTCTGATGTGAACGTGGGCTTTCGATGAGGTCCTGGCGTGAGTAGCCGGGCTCTCGGTCACGGACCCGGGTGGAAGGCAGAGGCTTAGCGACGTGGGAGGGGTTCTGGAAGGGCCTGCAGGGCCGCCCTCTTCTTGAGAACAGTGACTGGGCCACGCGTGGGGCCCGGAGCAGGACAGCTGTGACCTGGAGTCTTCCTCCCAGCGGGGGAGGGGAGGCAGGACGGGTCGCTATGACCCTGTCCTTTCTGCTGGGCGCTGTGACTCTCTGGACCGGGTTCAGGACCGAGGGCTCCTGGGAATCGGGGGTGGGCTGAGGGCCTCCAGGAAGGCTCACTGAACTCTGCCAACAGGATCTACCCAGAACGCTGGGAAAGACTGACCCCCACGCTGACCGGCAGGTTGGACCATTTCTTCACACAGGTAGCAACAGTATATCGTGTTTGTGTGAACATTCTGTCTTTGTTTCCCCAAATTTCTTCTTTAGGTGCAATGTAGATATACAACAGAAACACCTAAATATAGGGCAGCTTGCTTTTGCCAATGAATCACACCTTGTTTCCTTTTCCAAACCATTTAACGTGGAATGTACAGGTTGTTTTTAAAATGTTTATTTCTTTATTGATTTGAGAGAGAGAATATGAATTAGTGACCCTCAGCCCTCTAAAAACTGACCCCACCAAAGGGTCACTCCTCTTAGAAAATAGCCGAGACAGATTTGAATAAAAGTCTGAGAGAGAGAACACCTGTTACCTAGGCGGCACAGACGCTCCCCAGGCGGGCATGGGCCAGTGGGAGGGCGAGGCGAGGGGCGGGCGGGGCTCTGCCGGGCCGGGGCCCTGGTGCCACGGGGCCAAGTCGTCAGCTCCTCCCCAGGAGCTCAGCTTCAGAACCAAGTCCACCCCAACTCCACTTCCATCCTCACCATTTAAAAATGCAGCTCTGACCTCGGCCTGAGGACCGAAGGGTCCTGGGTTCGATTCCAGTCGAGGGCATGTACCTCGGTTGCAGGCTCCTCCCCAGCCCAGCCCTGGTCAGGGGCGGGTAGGAGGCCACCAATAGATGTATTTCTCTCACAGTGATATTTCTCTCTCTTCCACTCTCCCTAAAAATCAATGGGAAAACAACAAATGCAGCTCTGAGGGAGAGGGCAGCACCCCAGAACCCTTAACTGCCTCGGGAGCTCAGACCCCCCAGACATCTCGTTTTGGTCACGTGGCCAGTGTGCAGCAGAGGAACGCCACTCACACAGGGGAAGGAGAACCGCCAGCTGGTGCGAGGGCATGGCGGGAGGGTGGAAGGGCAGAGTTTACTCTCTGCCTCTCTAGAATGTTCTCCGTCCCCTAGATCACAGGCTAAGGCACAGAGGAGGCTGGCGAGGACACTGGCCAGGCAGGGTCCCTGCACCTGCCCCTGCATCCCCACGGCTTCTTAGGAAACCAAGCACTGCGACTTTAAGGACCAAAGTAAACAAGAAAGATGCTTTGTTGTCGAATACACACTGTATTTAACTTTTGATAATCCCAGAGAACTGAAATGCAACATCTGTTTGAGTTGATGTACATCCGAAGACTGACGACTCAGAGTTTCCGAATGAAAGTCATTTTAAGGCACTCGCAGGGCCAGCCCGTCTCCTCCTCCTCCTCCGCAGCCATTCTCCAAACTGGAGCAGCCCCGTTCCGCTCTGCCAGGCCACACACCTGTGCCTGCTTCGCCCCAGCTCTTTGTCCCAACCCGAAAACCAGCCCAGTTCCCATTGGAAGACAGAGAGGAAGGTAGTACATGGGGGTGGGGGGAGACCACAGGGGGGCACAGGAGTAAATACACACGCGGTGGCAGCCGAGAGAGGGAGCAGGAGGGACGGAAAGGGTGTGGACCCGCTGGCCGGCGGTGAGGTTTCCATATCAGCTGGTTCCTTTGCTCTTTCTTCATTTTGAAAGATAGGGCCTCTATCAGGCGGTGTCTCGCCCCGAGGGGAAGTGTGTGGGCAGGTGGCTCACGCACCGGCTGGTCGCAGAGACAGGCATGCCTTGGGAGCTCTCAAAGGCCCCTGATAAAAAAGGGCCCCCTTCCCCGCCCACGACAGTGCCCGAAACCCCACCCTTAGAGCCACTCCTCTGGGGAAGGCATTGTCTGTGGTCACTATTAAAACATAAATGTCACCTGGGGGGGACACTCAACTCTTCCCACGTGTGGACTGAACTGTCCGTCACCCGTCAGAGTAGGACCCTGAGCGATGGACACAGGGCAGGGCATTCCCTCCCTGGGGAAGGAGGCTTGGAGTATGGACCACGGGAGGGCGGGGCGGCTGGCCGTGGGTGGGAAATAGTACTTACTGGCCTGGAGTTATCAGATGGGGAGGTCAGGTAGCAGAACAACTTGTCCCACATCACAGTTCCCTAGGGTGTGTGTGTGTGTGTGTGTGTGTGTGTGTCAGTGTGAATAGATCACAACGTTCTGTGTACACATCTAGTAAAGAACTTGCTTGCACACCTCTGTGATGGTGATGGTTTGAACAAGGCATCTGCACGTGCACACACACGTTCACACACATCACACACACACTTACTCACACTCAGCAGGGAGATCTTGTGTGAAGTGGGAGATCTCTTCTCGGCCATCTGGGGTTTGGATGCTGCCCAATTGTTGGGAAGGACTGGCTCGGGGCAGTGTGACTCCTTCCTCTGTCACCAGGAGACCCTCCTTCAGTTCAGGTGGCTCTGCAGAAGTGGGCAAGGCTTGGGTTGTACAGGCTGGACGGGGCCCGGCCAGCGTGGCTCAGTGGTTGAGCATCAACCTATGAACTAGGCAGTCACGGTTCCATTCCCGGTCAGGGCACAAGCCCGGGTTGTGGGCTCAGTCTCTCATCATTGATGTTTCTATTTCTCTCTCCCTCTCCCTTCCTCTCTGAAATCAATAATAAATGAATGAATGAATGAATGAATGAATGAATAAATAAATAAATAAATAAATAAATAAATAAATAAATAAAACACTGGAGGGGGCTTCTCACCAGGATTAGGATTTGGCGACATGAATGTCACCAAAGTGACCTTGAACCCTTGGCCTTTGGGAGCCTAGGGAGGTGCGAGTGTAGAGAGGACCTGGCAAAAGGCAGGCCTCTGCTCCCAGCAAGGCTGGCGGCCTTTGTCCGAGAGCCGTCCCAGGCTGGGCACAGGCACAAGCACCAGGCTCAGGGGACAGTGGTGGGACCTGCCACTCCTCAGGGACCCGCTCGGGGTGGTTGACCTATGGTGGGGGAGGGGGGGAGGGGCTTGGGGGGGAGGCTGAGGAACAGGAGGAGACCGCTGCCATTTCTCAGTGGCCTCTCCCACTCCTGGAGCCGAGAAAGCTGGGGAATGAAGGATGTGGGAAGCGAGGGGGGAGAGCAGACGCCGGAGGCCTCTCAGCCCAGCCCCCTGCAGAACCACCAGGGTCTCCTTAAAACACGGGTGCCGGGCTCCACGCCGAGACCACGGTGCCGGAGGGGACCGAGCTCGCGGGTCTCTGATGTGCAGGTGGCGTTAGAGGGCGGCACCGGAGCAGGAGCAGCTCAGTTCTGAGTCGGGCAGAGGGCAGCTGAGTGCCAGCCCCCGGGCACGTGGGGAGGAGAGGGGAGGCCTGGTGCCGGGTGGGGGGCAGTCCTGGGGCTGCTGTTTAGACAGTCAGGCTTCGCTGGTGGGCGTGGCTTCACAGCCTCTCCAGCTGGTGGTTTCTAACCCACTTCTGGTTGACAGTCTGGTTGGGGGTGGGTGTTTGGACTCAGGGAGAGAGTTTCCCCCCATGTCTGTGGCTTCAAAGTGGAATAACTCACTGTGCTCTATGGGGCCAAGAAGACAAGTGCTGGGCTGGATACGTCAGAGATGGGACTGGGTTTTCCGCTGTGTAATGAATACATATTCCATAAATAGGGCAGCAAGCAAGCCAGTGAAGACACCAGTGAGCAGGACAATGCACACCTCCTGTGCCCTCTTAGGTGGTCCTCCCCTGCCCCTTGCCCCTGGCGGCAAACACCGTGCCCTTGGCTACTGCAGGCATCCAGCCTGGCTGCGCGGGGAAGCAGGACGCTTTGACCCCGGCTCTCCAAGGTCAGAGACATCTCCAGAGTATTGACATTGGCCACCCACACGGAGAGGGAGAAAGAGGGGAGACGCACCTTCCCTGTTTCCCACCCGGGAGGGTAGGAGGGAAGGCAGGGCTTGGGGACCAGGGCTGGGCCACCTCAGGTAACTGAAGGCCGGCTGAGCAGCCCTCACCCTGGGCAGCTTCACGAGAGGGTTGGGCATGGACTGGAGACCTGGATGGACCCAACCTTTACACACAGAAACATACAGCAGGCACAACCCCCTCAACACACCTCCCCAGGAGCCAACCCGCAGCCCTGCCGGTGGGGAGGTGCCCGGCACGTGGTGGGTGGGAGGGGACAGGTCACTGGATGGGCGGGTGGCGCGGAGACAAGCAGGATGGCACGTGGTTTATGGGAAACCAGCTGTCCAGGGCCTCAGCTTGGGAGCCACCAGCCACGCTCATTCCTCCTCAGTCTGCCACGCGGTTCTGCTGGCTGGGTGTGCCTTGTCCTCCGAGGTGACCTGCACGTGGGCATGGAAACATGTGAACAGAACGGGCGTTAAGACAGCGACTAAAGAACGCCATTCCTTAAAAGCAGATCTGAGCACTGTGAATAGATTTCAAAGGGACAATGACCCTGACATTTTATGCAAAATTATGGGTAATTATTTACGCACCCATTAGGAAAGATGGTCTGTAGCATTTACGTGGTTCTTTAAAAAATGATGAACCACTAAAGTGGTATTAAGGGATTGCAGGTTGTCTGTAGGCACAACCCAGCGGCCAGGCGCAAAGGATCGACAGAAATGGTGGGCATTTCAGACCCATGGCCCGTTCTCAGTGTCGAGATTTGCAGGAATCGCTGGATTCGGAGGACCAGGGCTCAGTGGGGATTTCTGCACGTGCCACAGGCTGGCTGCTTGACGTGAGTCTACACTATTCAGCCTGAAGTTGTCAATCAGGTTGTCTTTAAAAAGAAAACTTGTTTCCACTGTCTTTCTTGTGGGCACTTGTCCGCATGGCTTTGTGTAACAGCTGTGGTCCTGAAGCAGTGGGCGAACTGAAGTTTGATCGGTTTTTGTGTTTGTATCTTTGGGCTTCTGATACCTGGGGCTGCTTACAGGGGTGCTGCCGGCACAACGGGGCCTGGGATTACAAGTGAACACTGTTGTGCTTTCAGATTTCATGATGGTTTCAGCTCCAGGCAGAACATGCCCGGGTTCTTAGGTAGGTGGCCACCAAACTTGTTGCAATTTTTGGCAGTTTGCAGACCACCCATTACCATGCCAATAGGGACTCAGGAGCCTAGAAGCCGATCTGGAAACTGCAGAGGAATGGCTGCCACGCTCCGTGTCGGCAATGCCAGTTCCCCCTCCTCCCTCAGCGACTGGTCTGCCGGCCAGTGGGATCTTGCCTGGCCCAGAATGGCAGAATGCTGGGTGACAGGTGCAGTGTGGCACAGGTGTGCCGAGGCCCGCGACGACCTCAGAGTCTGCCTGCTGCTCATGGACCGGGAGAGATGCCCGTGTGCAGAATTGCAGCCTCATAACGAGGGCTCGCCTGACCATTACCTCCGTGCCATGTCATCCCTGTCATATTATGTAATAGATTTACGACTCAGTAGGGTGCCTTGGCTTAGCCTAATCTTTGCACAGAAACTCCTTTAGTTTCAGTCTCCCCCAAGGCAAGGCAAAGCCGTAACCTTGAAGGGGTGGTGAGGGCACCGAGAACGGGACTCCTTCCCACCCGACAGGTGGGAGCGGGGAGGGCACCTGTGGGAACAGGTCGTGTTTGGCTGCAGATGTTTTCGAATCGGCGGAGTTTACAGCTGCTTGTTCTCTCACAACAAAGGCTGCTTTCGTTTCTGAGGAAGGTGCCAGCGAAGGCCTTTGCCTTTGATTTCGTGAGTGGTTTCCAGGAGCAGGTGTTTGATGGCAGGGCCGGAAGAAATGCTTCAGGTCATTCAGTTGCCGGGGTCTTTACTCCCTGGTGCATGCACCTGCGTGTGTGTGTGTGTGTGTGTGTGTGTGTGCACAGTGCGCGTGTGTTCATGTGCGTATGTGCAGGTGTGCATTGTGTGTGAACGTTCATGTGTGTGCATGTGAGCATATGTGCGTGTGTGAGTGTGAGCATGCACACTGCGCACTAGGGATGGGGTAGAGCCTCAGCCCCTCGGTATAAATGCACATGCAGGCCCTTCTCTCCGCCCTAATTAATTAGAAGTAATGGCTTTCTCATTGCTGGCACGGGAGGGAGTGGGCTGGGAACTAATTGGCCTCTTGCTTTCAAAGCCCCGTTCGATGGGACAGTTCTCAACGGGAGGTGCACGGTCACCTTTCCTGTTGTTTTTCCAGGGAGCGTCTGTGTGGGACTCTAACTGGATTGGAGGCTGGGGTGATGGGACGAGAGCCGATGGGAGGTGACCCCGGTGCCTGTGTGTGGATGTGGCTACAGGTTTTCCCGGTGCCTTTCCTCGGAGGAGCTCAGCCCTTGACAGTGCTTCCTGTCACCACCCCCTCCCTCCCTGAGTCTCCTCACTGGCAGATGCTGATACTCTGGACAGAGAGGGCTCGGGGAGCACGTGCATGGGGGCAGGTTCCTATGCTGTGTGCTTGCAAAGCTTCCTGTGGGCATCGTGGCCTGCGGGCATCATGGCCTGTGAGCATCGTGGCCTGCGGGCATCATGGCCTGTGAGCATCGTGGCCTGCGGGCATCGTGGCCTGTGGGCATCGTGGCCTGCAGGCATCGTGGCCTGTGAACATCGTGGCCTGTGGGCATCGTGGCCTGCAGGTATCGTGGCCTGTGAACATCGTGGCCTGTGGGCATCGTGGCCTGCAGGCATCGTGGCCTGTGAACATCGTGGCCTGTGGGCATCATGGCCTGTGAACATCGTGGCCTGTGGGCATCGTGGCCTGTGGGCATCGTGGCCTGTGGGCATCTGGCCTGTGAGCATCGTGGCCTGTGAGCATCGTGGCCTGTGGGCATCTGGCCTGTGAGCATCGTGGCCTGTGGGCATCGTGGCCTGTGAGCATCGTGGCCTGCGGGCATCGTGGCCTGTGGGCATCGGGGCCTGTGAACATCGTGGCCTGTGGGCATCTGGCCTGTGAGCATCGTGGCCTGTGAGCATCGTGGCCTGTGGGCATCTGGCCTGTGAGCATCGTGGCCTGCGGGCATCGTGGCCTGTGGGCATCGTGGGCTGTGGGCATCGTGGCCTGTGAGCATCGTGGCCTGTGGGCATCATGGCCTGTGGGCATCGTGGCCTGTGAACATCGTGGCCTGTGGGCATCTGGCCTGTGAGCATCGTGGCCTGTGAGCATCGTGACCTGTGGGCATCTGGCCTGTGAGCATCGTGGCCTGCGGGCATCGTGGCCTATGGGCATCGTGGCCTGCGGGCAGGGACTCTGCCTAGCCTGACGCATGGCAGACACTGTGTGAACACTGTTTGAGAGGATGGGATGTGGAGGGATCTCATCCATTCTCCTTGAGAAGAAAACAGGGGGTAGAAGTTGGCAGGAAGCAGGGCAGGGACGGGTGAGACCAGTCTGGGGTCGAGGGCGGACACTAGGGGCTCACTCAGCAAGTGCAGGGTGGGTGTCTGCACAAACTGAGTGGGTGCCCCTTAAGCTGTGCACCCTGGGGCCCAGCCTGGAGCACGCACCCGCCCTGCTTCCTGTCTCCTCCAGGGATGGGGCCGGCCAGCTGAGACCAGCCCACGGTCAGCAGTGCTTTGCCTGCGCTG
Source organism: Myotis lucifugus (assembly GCF_000147115.1). Taxonomy (NCBI): domain Eukaryota; kingdom Metazoa; phylum Chordata; class Mammalia; order Chiroptera; family Vespertilionidae; genus Myotis; species Myotis lucifugus. Next base: position 397,526 of record NW_005871638.1, read on the forward strand.
TCCGAACCCTCCGATGCCCCAGGGCCAAGTGCTCCCATTCTGAGGTCTGCTTCCCGCTCTAGGCGTCCTGACCCAGCACACAGCTGTTTTGAGGGTTACACCACGCTTTTGGGTTGGCGGGGAGAGTGGGCGCTGGGGGCAGAGGCGAGGCTCCTGCGTGGGGCCTGCCGCCTGAGGCCTGGCTCAAGTTGGTTCTGGCGAGAAGAGCTGGGAGGGTCTCTTCGGGACCACTCCCCAGTTGGACAAAATACCTCTCCCCTCAGAGAGCCGGGGGAAGGGGGGGTGAGGGGGAGGCCCAGCTCAGGGAGAGGACTGGTTGGGCTGTGGGAACTGGGAGGGGCTTGGGAAGCAGCCTGGAGGCAAGGCTGTGGCTGTGTGGCGGGTCCAGTGGAGCCACGGCAGGCAGGTGGCAGAGAGAAGGGCCACGACCAATGTGGCTCCAGCCTGGGGGGCGGGGTGCAGCGCAGGTGTGTGCACCGCACAACCAAGTGGGTAATGCTCCCTCCGGACTGAGGCGTCCCAGCCGAGGCCTGTGGCATCGGGGACCCTGTAGGGACAGACATGCCAGGGGAGAGCCACAGAAAGGTAGGTAGGTAGATAGGTGTATGTACTAGTATGTATGTATGTATGTATCATCTATCCATCTATCATCTAGTATCTAGTATCTATCTATCTATCTATCTATCTATCTATCTATCTATCTACCTATCCATCCATCTATCATCTATCTATCTATCTATCTATCTAACTTACTTTCCCTTCTGTTTCTCTTGCCCGAGCCCATGGCAGGCAAGCTGTCCCCGGCTGCTTCTCTAGTCGGCTTAAACTAGGCGAGTGGGGCTGGGACTTCAGGTCTGGGCCAGGTCTTGTGTCTGGCCTCCTTTCCTTTCCAGAAGACCTTCCAGAGTTGCAGCGGCCAATGCAGCCCTGAGCGGATTGCTATAGGGCCAAGCAGCGGTCCCTTCCTTCCTGACTGCCAGGGTCCAGGCCTCCCCAGCCAGGTGTCTGAGGTGGCAGGAGCTCAAAGACCCTTCCCCCACGAGGCCAGGGTCACTGGCAGGGAAAGTGGGTTTCCCTGAGGTGGCTCTGGGCTTCCAGGAGATGGGGCTGGAGGGCCTGTCACTCGCCCTGCACCTGGGAGTCCACGGGGAGACCACACCGCACAGCAGGCAGCACTTAGACATCGGGGTTGTTTCTAGACATCATCGCACTGTGTCTTCCTGACTGTGGCGCGGGCTGGGCTGTACTAGTGGCTACGTTAACAGAGGGGCCGAGGCCCCGAAGAATAAAGTGACTCATTCAAAGTCTAGGTCACCAGATAGTCCAGGTAACCCCAAGACTCTGGCCTCTGACCACAGGGCACCTCAATGGGCCTCCCTTCCGATGTGGGTCAGGAGAGAAAGCTGAAGGCACAGAGCCTGGGGACCGCAGAGAGCTGCATCTGTCTTGTCCAGCCACACCAGGTCCCATTAGGGCGGACCCCACAAAGGCCACCTTGTCCTTGTCCCAGCCAGTCAGCCCTGCCTGAGGACAAGCACAGAAGGGCCCTTGCATCGAACTAGGGGAGGAGGTCCCGTGAGAGGGGGTGACGGTGTGGAGACAGGAGGCAGAAGCTCGAGTCCTCGGAGCACCACTAATATTGGTGTGACCTCGGACAGGTCACTGCACCTGACTCCGCAGATCCCTCGCCTGTAAAACGGGGCTACAGAGGGATCTTCTAGGCTGATGAGAAGAACAGGAGAAATGTTTGTGCCTGTGCTGCGCACACTGTGGCACACGGCCAAGGGGCATCTCTGCCATTAGTAATGAGGACAGAGAGAGGAGGCCACACAAGATTTCCATCTTGAACAGGGACGTTTGCTTCTCTACTTGAGAAGCAAAACCCTTTGTAAACTATGAGCTACTGTCCACAGCAAGGGAACTGTTAGGAGGCCCGACGTGAGTGATGGATCCATCACTGGGCGGGGCAAGCGCCGTCTCCGCAGATGCATTCCTGTCCAGCGTGTGAGAATGGCCAGTGACCTTGCCTGTCCTCTGGCCGCTGAGCGGCGACTCTCCTGCAGGGCCCCCATGGCAGCTGCCTGGGCAGGGAAACGGGAACCAGCTCCTCGAGATCCCAAAGAAATGAATGGCAATGACAGGGGTAAAAATATCTGCGCGCTGAGCTCGCTCGCTCAGCGCCTTTCATCTAAGGATCGTTTAGGCTTAATTATAGAGCTCGGTGCTCATTGGGCTTTTGATTAATTTTCTTTTCAGCTTGAAGAGGGTGAGTGTAGTGGGTCTGCGTGTGTGTGCATGCGTGTTTACATCTTTCTTTGCAACTCAGTTGGGAGCTGGCTCTGGCGGTGTTTAATTGTGTCCGCGGCTGTTCCATGTGCCAAGCAGAGCTGGCGAGGCCATTGTTCACGCTGCCCCCGCCCCGCGGGCTGCTCCTGCCGGGATGAGGGATGGCAGGGCTGGGCCTTGTTCAGCTGGGGCCTCAGCTGCGCTGCTTGCTCCCTCCTCCTGCGCTTATGGTGCTTCAGGGATCCTGAGACCCCGAGAACAGACTGCTCCTCGCTAATCGCCAGTGCTGCTGAGAGCTGCCCGGCAGCGCCCCCACGCTGCGCCCAGCGGGCATCTCCGGCCAGCCTCCCTGGGTTACACGGTTCTCGGCATAGAAATGAGTGTTCGCTTATTTTTAATACATTCACTTAGTAGATGGGGCGAGGCTGCATGGCTGCGTAGGAGCAAATGACTGGCTTTCTCCTTCGCTTCCCTCTCTTTTGTGCCCTCCTGGCAGGGAGCACCAGGGAGGCGGCTCAGGGCCTGGGCGAACAGGGGATTTGGAGCAAATGGCCCAGCTTGAACCTGCTCCTGACATTTTCTGTTTGTGTCAACGAGTAAGTCACTTAACGTCTGTGTATCTCAATGCAGTGTTTGTAAAGTGGGGATGATAATAATGATATTACATTCCTCCAAGATGGTCTAGGGGCGAGAAAATGCATATGGAAGCCTTTTGTAAAATATAAATCACAGTTCTTTTATTTTGCTGCTCAGAACATGACTTGACCTGTGAGATAACACGCCTAGCACCTGGACGGAGGGCGTCGTGAAACGACCTCGGATGGGGCTGGTGAAGGCACCTGGGTCCCACCCTCCCATCCTGCTGGGACATGAGAGCGAGGATCGGGGGGGAAAAACAGGGGCCCCAAAAGGGCCCAGTGTAGAAGCAAGTTTCTCGAAACACAGCGCCCCAGATCAAAATGTGCTAAGGGGCACACCGGG
>NW_005871638.1:400944-405410 GCF_000147115.1 Myotis lucifugus
GTCTCCAGTGCTAAGAGAGTGATGAGTTCAGAGTGGAGCCCAGAGCGGACGGTGGGGCTCAGGTAAGTGTGACTGTGCTGTGATCCGAGGTGTGGGAGGCCCAGGCCCTCCTCTGGGCTCTGCTGCCAAGTAGGGATGTGGCCCTGAGATGAGCTAATTTAACTGGACCTCAATTCCCTCGGGATCGTGGAATAAAAGCTCTCAAAGATGACTACAGTGAAGAACCTATGACTTAATGAAATGCTGTTTTCCACACTGTGTGTGTGTGTGTGTGTGTAGAATCCAAATGTAACCCTAAGACCAGCCAACTAATCATGGCACTGAATGAGTCCCTTTAAAATGATGCCTCTGCCGCAGGACCTGGGGCTCTTGGGGACACGCCTGATGGGAGCAGGGAGGGACCTGGAGGTGACTCCCTCTGGAGAGCCTTTCACTTCGCAACATCCTGACTGCGCTGAGGGGCGTGATCGAGGCTCAGAGACAGAAAAGGGTGTTTTCCTGTAAAACGGCGATCACTTTAAAATAATTGGCTGCAGGGCCCTAGCACATCCGCCAGGAGATTTCAGAATTGAGAGGCCCCGCTGCAGAGTTCACAGTATCACTGACAATGATCACAGTGTATATTTGGTTATTGTCCAGGGCTTTATCTTTTATAAGTACTTTCCTATCTATTTCTCTCATTTTGTCATCACATAATTTTCGAGAAAACTGGCCCGGAGTCAATTCTTTTGAAATTCTGAAAAGTGTGCATTTTCAGCAGGAACCAGTCTTGCTAAGTGTGTGGTGCCTCGCTTTATAAAGACAGTGCACCCTTGGAAAAGTTATATCTGAATATAACTGTGTAAGTCACATCGTATTTGAGTGGGCAATGGGTATTTGAAAACAGAAATCTCCTATAAGATTGTGTAATATACATAATCCTTTCTTCTTCTCTCTCTTTTTTTTTGTGTTGTTGTTTTTTTTACAATTTTTAAAGATCAGGTTTTCTTAAAGTAAGATGACATGGATTAGGTTCCAGGATCAGTGTCCACTCTCCAGAATCCCATATGGGTGGCATCTAATTCAACCAGAGGGACACACTGCTGTTTCCGATTCTCAGTGTGGACTACCAGCAGCTTTATATTTCAGCCACGGAGCTCTTTGGGGCTTCCTCCCCTAAACGAAACAGAGCATACCCAGGAAGCATGGAAAGGGACGGAGGAATCCAAATGGAACAGCGGGACTACTTCTAAGGGAACCGTCTCCGGTTTTCTGCGAGTCGCCAGTGGGTCGTCTGTGTGTGTTATAAATGGCTCAGCGTGCTGTCAGTAACGAATCTAGGGGCAGCTCGGGACCGAGGTGTGGGGTTCACACAGTGTCATTCAAAATGGATCTGTTAACCCTCTTCTGTAAGTGAGCACCATCCCTGGGACTAGAACCTGAAAGAAGTTCAGCTAAATTGCACTTTTAATAAAAGTCATAAAAAAGGCCCTCTTGGCTTTCCTGCTCCATCCTCAAACTCTGGCCGAAGACACATCCCTGGAGCCAACCACAGGGCTGTCATAATTGCTCTGAACCTCAACTCTCTCACCAGGCCCACATGTCCATCCATCAAGCCCACAGCAGCATTGTGGGACTTTTAGAATCATCCTGCATGGGGGAGGGGCTTGAAAAAGGCACCATATTTATATATCATAGTTCATGATTGGGAATAAAGGGAAAAGCTCTTTTGGGGGGGGTGATATAAGCTAGAAGAGCTGGAAAAATCCTTATTATAAAAATTAGAAACTCTTTAAAAAGTTTGATATTGGCCTGACCAAAGGAAATACGGTTTCTCATATTTATTGCTTCATGTGAGTAGCTCAGATTTTCATTAAAGAGCTCGAAGTTAAGGCTTAGGAAGTACATATCACAAAGGCCCAGCAGTTAAAGTTGAGCTTCTGTGAAATCGAGCGGAAAGAATCGAATATATAAGCACAGTGCTTGCTTTGTGCTCCATGCACACGTCAGGAACTTCCGGACCCTGGCACACAAGGTCCAAATCATTCAGAAACTAAAACAACAAACAAACAGGACTGGAATAAGAAAATGCTATTCTTATTTGCTGAAATGTTCTTGAAGCCCTCCATGGATTCTTGGCTTTTACACATTATCTTTTTGTAAAGTTAGGACTAGTAACGGGAACAGAACAAGCAGCTGTAAACAAAAATCACAATTCAGGTTTCACTGAGAACATGGCGAAGGCCCCGAATATCATAGTGACTGCAGAGCACAGAAATGACCTATCCAAACGCTGTGATTAAGGGTGCTCCGAATAATCACTTTTTGGAAGGAGGTAGGTAGATGGAACCATTGAGAGTCACCATCGGTTAGTTCACATCAGCACCTTGGACAGCTCCCAGGACTCCCTCTCAGACTAGAGCAAATGTCAACATACCTGCAGTTTCTAAGTGTTCCTTTCATTCCAGTGAGTCTATGGATGATCAGATAACCAACTAATAAATGCACAAGGATTCATTTGTAATAATAACTTATTCCTTCCTCTCCCCACCGCCCATTCTCCTCCCCACCCCCCTCCGCTCCACCCCCTCCTCCAGCCCCTCCCATCCGACAGCGGACTGTCTGTCTTACAAACGCCTGGTGTGGGTGTGTCACTTCCACTTCTAACTGGTTGGGAAGCAGCATTTGCCACAGGCACTGTTTAGTTTCGTTTCCATTCCCTGCATCTCACAGGAAAATGGTCAATAGTTTGGATAAAAGAATCATCCTGGTCAGCTCCAAATAAAATATGGCTCCTTGCATGGTGTTCACAGCAAGTCTGTTGAAGCAGTGATTTCTTTATTCCTAAGAGGAAGAGATTTTCCCTAAGGGTTATGGTTCTACCACCCAAGGAGCAGCTCTGCTCTTCACAGGTGGCTGCAAAGGCGGGCAAACCGGGAGGTCTGCTTTGGCTCAGAAATTCAGTTTGGCTCCTGCCATCCCTGGCAACCCCACTGCGTGTCTCCACCACGGGTGCTCCACATACTTTCAGGCCAGTCGGCTTCTACTTAGGAGGGATCACCACCAGAGGTGGCCCCCGCTTGGGCCGCCACATGAGGACCTGGGCATCGTTGGCGTTGGGTTTCACTAGTGCATTGGGGGGGATGGGTTCCATCCGGCTCAGGATCCGGGGCTGCTCCTGCTGAGTCCTGCCCACCAGCCGGGCCCGTTGCCCCAAGAGCTGAAGAGGGTCCACCTCAATGTCCACCCTCATCCTCCACTTAATGGTCTGCAGAATGATCTTCTCCTTTGTGGTTGTGTTCATGGCTACCAGCCAGGTGGTGAAACTTTGGTCCCTCTTGATCCTGGTGAGCAGTGGCACGTTGCTGTCGCTCACGGGCACTGCCCATGTCACACTGGGGTAGAAGTTGTCGTTCATGCTGACGGAGAACCTGGACATCTTGTTGGTGGGGCCGACCAGGGTCACAGTTTCGGTGGTGTTCCCGTACCAAGGGTAGCTCACCCCATCTGAGTCACTGATGGCTTTTACTCTCCCTTCCCTCAAGTCAGGCAGCTCCCAGCTCGACCTGGCAAAGCAGAAGAGATGCACAGAAAAGAAGAGGCTGAATGAATTTTTCAAAAGCTGGAGAGGTGCCCACCACTTCCTAACACAGCCAACTTGGGCAAAATGGAAAGTTCAGAGGGGAATTCAGATAAAAAAGTTCCATGCTGTGCTGTTTCATGATTAAATAGGAACAAATGAAAACAAAACAAAAATTAAAAAGCAACACCAAAACAAGTTAAATAAAGCCATAGCTGGTCCAACTGGAAGCAGAAAACTCAAATAGGCATTTGTGAGACCCACAAGGAGGCATCGACTATTAGGGATGGTGGAATTATAACCAAGTGTGTAAGGCATTCACTGTAAAACCCACTTTCTTGGGAATTATGAGTGTGTGAGGTTTGTGTGTTGGGAAGAGGTGCTGGTTAAGGTTTGATGTACTTGGAAGGAACTATTAGGTTGTAAGAGGGCAAAAGGTGGCAAAGTGAAAGGTTACATCAATTCTTAGGAAATCCCAGTAATAGAATTTCTACTCAGCAAATAAGGTTGTTTAAGCCCCAGTCACTGGCCAACCCAACTTAGAAAATATAGACATAGAACCTGGTGACACAAGGAGGTAAGCATCACCTCTGGAACCACCTCGATGTGAACGCTGCGTGAAGGCTGGCAGACAAAGTCTCTCAGAGCGATTCTCTCACTGGCTTCACGTCCAGTCTGGAAGTCTAATTGCTTCGTTTAGCAAATTTGCCATCTGGGCGTTTTGCTACTCTTCCTGGCTGTCCCCAACCTTGTACAGAAGGAGGGAAGAGGACATGTGCCCAACTCTTAGCCCATGTCTCTCTCCCCTGCCATGGACTCATTACCAACACCATCATCACCATCATCACCATCATCACCATCATCACCACCACCACCACCACCACCACCACCATCACCACTGTCACCA
>NW_005871638.1:406952-408194 GCF_000147115.1 Myotis lucifugus
GGAGTGGGGGATCACACACAGAGGGTGCCCACAGACCTCCCAGGGAGGCTCGGAGATTCGTGATGGAGCTCCCCCGCCCAGGTGACAGGAGTCCCTGCCTCGTCCCTCACGTAGAGGGGCTGGGACACCCACTCGGTGACTTCTGGCTGTGCCCCTCCACACTGAGTGACAGGACCTGGGGCTAAGAGGACGAGAGCCCCTCCTTCCAGACCACACTCTGGGGACCTGAGGCCTCAGTATTCCCACCCAAGTGGCCCCAAGCTCACAGTGACGGAGTCCCCACTTGGGGATGCGGAAAGTTAGGTTACGGGAACACCACACTGAGGACCAGGCTGAGGAGAGCAGTGTGCCCATGTGCCAGCCAGTGCCACTCGACATGGCACACCCAGCGCCCCACACCGTTCTGTCCCCCAAGCCCCTCCAGGAAGGAGCTGGAAATAAGCCCGGGTGGGAGGTAAGAGAGGGGAGCGGATGGAGACCCCCTCAAGGGCAGGTGCGGGGACAGGGCTGTGCTGGGAGGTGGGGGCGGCAGGGGCGTGTCACCTGACGAGTCACGAAGCCACAGCCTCTGGGTGGCCTGTCCACCCACGCGGATGCCAATCCCAGCCCAGCACTGGCCCGGGTCCTGATTCTCAGATGGTTTGCGCCGAAATTACAGAGTAAGTTTAAAATTAGGTTTTCCTCCCGCTGCACTGTGTATGTCAGACTCGGAAGCCTGTGACTACCACCTCCCACCGCCCCTCCGCCCCCTCCTTCCGACCACATCCTTTCCTGACTGCGTGCGAGACACTTTCCCATGGCAGAAAGGCCCTTTTCAGGGTTTAAAGAGCCTCCGTGTGTGAAGGGCCCGGGCTGGGCCTCCCTCGTGGGGACCTCCTGTTCTGCTTGGACTGGACCCCTGACACACCTTCTAGCTATGGGCACAGCCTTCAGGGTTCAGAGCTCAGGTCCTCTCGGTGGGCTGTCAGAGGCCCCACTGGACGGCTCCTCCGGACAGCCCCGAGGGCTCGAGTGCGTGATGTCTGAGCTTCGTGAAACAAAGCGGCTCCCCCTACATAGCTGCGGGCCGGGAGCTGCAACACGTCCTCATGCAGGTCTGTGGTCGCTGTGCCATCCTGCAGGGGCCTGTGCTCGGTGCACCTCAAGGTTCACAGACTCCATGACGAGACAGGGTCACAGTCGCCTCATAGGCGTCCGAATCCAGGCTTCTGTCTTCCTCATCCAGGTGACTGCCCTGGTTCC
>NW_005871638.1:410408-412510 GCF_000147115.1 Myotis lucifugus
CCAGCCGGAAGATGGCAATACACCCTCCTGCAGAAGTAGGCGCCCCCTCCTGCCCTCCCAGGCCCTCCAACCTTCCTCCCCAGTGTCCCCTTTCTGACCCTGTGCTCTGTGTGGGTTGAATGACATCCACATGGAAACTGGGAACCAGAAAGCCTCTCCGCAGGCGCCACTGTCCAGGGCCCCGAGCTCACGCCCACGGGAAAGACGCCACTTTCTAAGGCAGGACCCCACCCACCTGGCCACCCACCCCGCAGACCAAACGCCCAGCCCGGACCCCGACCCCATACTCCACAGGAAGACGGGGCTGAAAAAGGCCAAGTCGCGGGGCAGGAGGTGCTATGAGCCCAAGGAGGAGGCCACCTCCCTGAGGACAAGGGGCTGAGACCACCCAAGGTCACGGTTAAGCTTGTCCTTTCATGGCTGCGACTTGCCCACCGAAGGCTATGCAGTCCCAGCAGAATCAACAGTGAAGAAAAGCCACCTCGGGGACATGGCTCATTCACAATCAGTCCCGTGGTTTGTCGAGCCACGTGCCTGGCACTGTCCCGGGTGCAGGGGACACCAGGCTCATAAGCTAAGGTCCTTGCCCGTGGGAAATGGTGACTTGATTCGGGAGCACAGACTGAGGCGCGGATCACTTCAGCGTGACGTGGATTTGGGGACAGATACACGGCATCGTGGGCCAGCAGGCGAAGCGCCTGGCCAGCTCGAGGGAGGAGGGTGGTGACCACAGCGACGTTGCCTGGCATCTTCACGCGTATTCACTCAGTGACCCTCACAAGCACCGGTGAGGAGGGAACTAGCGCTGTCCCCAGCTTAAGCGGAAGGAGCCGAGGTCTGGGGAGGGAATAAGTGAGCGGAGGGTTTTGCGGGATCGGATCACAGGCCACGGGCTCCTGAGCAGAATCCTGGGCGAAGAATGAGGAGCGAGGAGGAAGCTGCATGGCTGACGGAGCCAGGTGTGGTGTGGGCACAAAGGAAGAGGAAGCGTCTCGCATCACCTGGACGTGAAGTCGGGCCAAGATCCAGGGGTGAGGAGGCAGAAGGGGGGGTGGTGGCCTCGGCGACTCCCCCTGGCTGTGTGGCTGGGCTGGTGCAGGAGGTGGGGTCTCAGGTGTAATCCTTTGTGGGTCCCGGCTCCTCCAGTTGCCATGGAGATACTCACCAAGCGGTGACAATGGACGGGAAAATAGCCACAGCCAAATTCCGGCTCAGCCTTCACATTTCACCACGTGCCCTCTTCTAAATGCCCTCTTCGTCCTCACTGTCATCCATGGAGAAGATGCCGGGCTCTTTCTTTTAGACAAGGTGGCCGATGCTCAGCCAGGCCTGAGTGAGCTTCTCAAGGCCCGAAGTTAGGACGCGATGGAACCTGGTCTGGCAGGAACCTCCCTCCACATCCTGTTTGTTTCCCACCACAGGCTCCCGACCCTGCGAGCAGGATGGCGGAGGAGCGCGGAAACTCAGTGGTTAACACGGCTGAGCTAGCATTTTTCTGTATCCAGAGTCTATTTTTCTCAAGAATTTTCCAGAACTTGGCTCTCTGGGGAAATGATCTATCCAGACTGCCCGTGACTGACTCGGCAAACACGAGCCAGAAATAGTTAGCTAATGAGTTACCATCAGTTCGATTATCCCTGCCAACGGGGCACCCATGGAGGTGGAGAATAAAAGCCGGGGAGTGTCCCTCCGGTGGCGGGGCCCAGCCTGCTGCCCCCACCCCGCAGGGAGCCAGGCCGGCTGCCGGGGTGCGGTTTAAAGGGACCCCTCCAGGTGGTCGGTGCGCCCCTCCCTCCGCCTCCCGCTGCCGAGCCGAGTGAGTCCTGGGGCCTCCTCTCTCCCGGGACCTCTCACCTGGGACTCAGTCCTGCTTCTCGCCTCGCTCTGCCTGCTGGCATCGGCTTCCTGGAGCTGTTCTTGCCTCCGAGGCAGACCTAGGTTCTCCCCTGCTCTGCGCTCCTCCCAGCCTTGCCCGCCTCGCCTGGGAAAAGAAATCTGGGCTATCGGGGCGTCTGTGGACATCATTTGTAAATGAAAAGGAAGGATAATCGCTTTTTCTTTTATTCCAAATAGCAACGAGCTTTAGTGCTTTTCTGATTATG
>NW_005871638.1:412824-421577 GCF_000147115.1 Myotis lucifugus
ACATGTAAGTTTCTTTAAAATGTATATCCAGCTTCTTAATGGGGGACAAGTCAGCTTGTGAGAAATGGCCCAGAGCAGGCGCTGGCAGACACGCCGAGGCAGCCCGCCCCGGGTGCATGGCGGTCATGGGCACCGGGAGAAATGCCGAGGACGGTAGATTCTGGTTTCCAGGCAGGTATTCCAAGTCGCTCCCCGCCCACTACTCTTCCCACGAGAACAGGGCTAACGGGGCATTGTCGCCTGTGAGTGCCTTTTCCCCTGAGACGGAAACATCAGTGCCCTAACCTGCCAGCCCTGTACGACCCCGTTAAAGCGGCGGCTCCCTTCTCCACAGGCCGTCACCCACGGGGAAAGGCGCTAAGAGACCGAACCTGTGCCCCTTACGGAGGACCAGCTCGCAGAGGAGGGCGTGCCAGGTGATTCCTTGCAGAACGGAAGAGCCTGAGCAGCGGAGGCTTCTCTGGGCCCGAACTGAAGGCAGGTGGGCAGGCCACGTGCCAAGTGCTCCTTATTTTTTTTTTTTTTTTAAAGAAACAACAAAACGGGCAGATGTGGACTGGGCACTAGAGGCAAGGCCGGCGTCCTAATGGGCTGGGATGCCTCATAGAGCTGCTTCTGGGGGAACAGCCTAGTCCCGGGGCCAGTACTGTGCACAGGGGAGCGGGGGACAGGGCACATGGGGAGTGTGAAGGAGTGCGTGTGCATGCGTGCGTGTGTGTGTATGTCTGCATGCGTGTGCGTGAGTGTGCGCACCTGCATGTGTTGCGTCCATGCTGCATGGAGCCAGTGGTCTGGGAAGCGGGAGGTGGGAAGCACTGAATGCGACCCTGCAGAAGCCATCGAAGGGAGACTGTGCCTAGGACATCACCAGTGCCCACAGCGCCCGTGCCCACAGCCAAGAGGAAAGTGGGACAAATAAAAAGCAGGGACTAGGCGGGGCCAGTAAGTCAAGTGGGTCCGGGGCGCAGGGCGATGGGACAGAAGCAGAAGGCCACCACGTGCCCGGAGGACGGTGTCCTGTGGTCCCTACTGGAACCTGTCTTCACAGCCTGTGGCCGTACCACCGGCAGAGGGCTGCAGGGGGCACTCCCAGTCGGACCCGCACTGCCCCGGCCACTCTGCACCGGGCTGACGTGAGCTGTGGACTCAGATGTCCCATCTGTGCTTGACTTAGAGGCAGGCATGCAGGAGTGTCCTGGGTGCGGGACAGGGTGGCCTGTGTGGATCCCAGTGGCCCCAGTGGAGGGAGCTCTGGGAGCAGCGGGGACAGCGGGGCACGAGGCAGCATCCCTCTCCTCACCCCTGGGGCTGGAGGTGAGCAGACCAGGAACCATTTTGGGGGTGATGCTCCACCGGCAGGCAGAGCGGGGTCAGGTGCAGAGTCCCGAGGCCCAGTGAGAGGAGGCACAGAGATGACGGACAGCAAAGGCAGCGGCTGCAGACCTCGCTGCGACCCCGCTGGGAGGAGCCGGCCCTGGGCCCTGAGCCGCGTCTCCACAGGCGTCTCCGGCCCACGGTCCCTCTGGAGCTGCCCCTGGATTGTGGGTTAGCGCAAATGCGGGTGAGTGTCTGAACAACATAACCATAGGTTTCGGGCTTAAAACGACATCTGGTACGAACATATTGTCTGTCTCTGAGAAACCCAAACTGCCAGCGAGGTTTCATCTCCGGGGCTGTGACACGTGGGAAACCCAAGTTGGGGTCTCCGACTCCCTGGGGGACCTCAGCTGTCATTACCCCGGAGCCACTGCTGGGGCGGGCGGTGCCGGTCTGGTGGCCCTCAGAGATCCCTGCCTACCTCTCTCCCCACGGAGACGACTTGAAGGAAACTCGCCCCATAGTGGCCCTTCCTGTCCCTCCATGAGCAGACACGTGACCGAGGGCGCCCTAGCCACGCTGTGCCTCAGTTTCCTCACCCAAGATGGGACGAAGGACAAGAACGTCGCATGTCCTGAAGTCGTTGGAGGCTGGCCCGGACATCTCACCCGCCTCTCCTCACCCAGGTGGCCTTCCTCCCGAACACCCCTGTGATAGGCCTGTCTGCACCCCTCCGCACCCCGACTGTGCCTCAGGAAGCCAGCCTGGTTGCCAGGGAGACCAGGAGAAGCTGACGAGCTGTCCTCAGAGGGGCTGGTCACTGGCCCTGACCCAGGGCACAAAGTCCTGGCTGCGCAGCGCCCTCCGCACAGCGGGTGCCCTGAGTCCGGCAGTCGGAGACGGGGTCTCTCTCACTCTGCCTTTGGGCACTAGGCATTATCTTTCTCCCCGTGGCTGAGCTGACACATGCGGTGAGCGGTCATGGCTTCTCCCCGCACCGGGCCTAGGGCCCGGCTCACAGGGACCTCCCTGCCTGCTTTCCGTCGCCGATGCGGTGAACCCACCGCCATGCACACTGGCTGGGGACTCGGCCGGAATCGGTCACTTAGGACGCCATGAGGCTGGGAACCGAGCCTCACAGAGAAAGCTGTGGGGTCCCCAGTTTGGGGGGTTGGAGCAGGTAGCCCCACCTAGACCCTAGGCTGGGGTCCCTCGTGTGGCAGAGCTGCGGTGGCTGAGCACATGGGGCCTGTGAGGACTGAGGCAGAGGCTGGAATGGGACCGCGGGGTTTGGGACGGGCAGAGCCCAGCCCCCTCTGCACATGAGCCTGGGAATCAGGAAGCTGTGGGGAGGGCATGGACTGGCGCAGTCAGGCTGGGGCGGGCCCGGGCCGAGGGTCCCGCTGTGAGGAGCAGGGACCAGGGTGAATAGTCAGCCCTTCTGACGAGCGAACCCAGAGATGGAGGCCTCTGTGTGAAGACACTGCGGGCCTGCAGATAGGGTGCCCTGACCCCAGAAACGCTGGCTCAGGCCTGACCCTTCTCTGTCACGTCCCCCGGATCAAGCCACCGTGAGGTCCAGGTGTCCGGCTCTGCCCCAGGGCTGTGCCTGGCTGTGCCTCTGTTGTTTTCTGTAACCGGGAGACCCTGGATTTAGGGGCTTGGCTAGAAATAGGGACGCTCTCCAAACCCATGGGCAGGAATAGGAAGGGTGGGACACCCCGGTCTCGTGTTTGTACTCTGCACCCCAACTAACGAGCCTCCACTTTCAGGGCCTGGCTGTCTGGTCAGGTCAAGACGCTTGATATGAAGAGTGTCCCCAACGTAGAGCGAAAGCTAGCATCTCAGACATGCCCAAGGCTGCCTGTCAGGGGCCGGGCAGTTACCACCAGCAAGGACACGCTGGCGGACACCCCTGCTACACCCACGGTCTGCCCGGAAATGTAACACGTCTCTCGCTTTGGTTACAAGTAACTGGGAGTATCGCTCCTCTTTGGCCAGCTGAAGTGGGGGAGAAGTTCCTGACCCAGGATGCCTCTGCACGGGACTTTCGAGGGGCGCGGTGAAGGCGACATCAACGTTTACAGCCCAGTTCCTGGTGCAGAACAGGCCTTGGTCAGGCGCAGTGTTGTCTCACTTCCTGCAATATTTAAAGTCTAAGCGCCAGGGGCGTCTTCCCGAAGGTTATTCATTCCCCGCGTTCCCATCTCTGTGCCCTCTGGCTAAATGTCCTCCAGGTCACTGTGATTTCGCCCAAGAGAATATCAATTGCGTTCAGCAGGTTGCACAATCCGGGTTCTCAGAGCCCTGATCAATGCCAGGATCCATGACTCAGCGCGGCTGCCCGGCTGTCCTGCAGTCTCGTCTCCGGAAGCAGCCAGGTCTCGTAGGTGCTGCTGCTTCTGTGTCAGTTCCTGGGGCAGCTCGCCACGGCCTGCCCTTCCCGTCGGGTCTGGTCGGCCCCCACCTTTCTTCCTGGATTTATGGGGAATTCACTTTGAATCACTTACCACTTTTCTGTTCCATTCGTTCTCACAACCCCAGACACACATCAGAGAGGCTGAGAGTAATGAATGTCGGTGCAAGCCCAAAGCAGGGCTCTATGAGTCCAGCCCATCCCTTCTCTTCTGATCTTCACCTCTTTCTCCAAATGATAAACAAGCACTAAACTCCTAAAATCAGGCTTTAGGCCAACAGTCTGAAAAAGCCCAGGAGAGAACCCTCTGGAGCGAGCATGTCAAACTCACAGGCTAACATGGACCAAGTAAACGAGGCATGTGGCCCGCAGGCCGAGAGTTTGACATGCTTGCTCTGGAGCCTGGGAGGCCGCCTTCCCAGAGAGCCGCCCTCCCACGCTTCTGGACCAGCTCCGATGAGACAGGCATGGAGCAAAGGCCTGGAGGGAATGTGTGCTTTGGGGTTTCACTGGTGAAGCACAGAATACACACTTGCTCCCCATCCAGCCTCACACGTAGATGCCCCACAGTCCAAGGAGTGGCCAGGAGACACTGGGTGCTCTGTTACCCCGGGAGGCAGGTGCTGTCCAGGCTCCTGCCCTCAAACCTGGACGGCCGGGTACCAGGGGCCTGACCACCCCCGATTCCCTGAGTGCTCCCCACATGCCGGGCCCCAGACCAAGCCCTCTATAGTCACCTCATTTCACCTTCGAAGCCATCCCAGGAAGTACATACTACAGTAACCCCCATTTACAGATGTGGAAACTGAGTCCCAGAGAGGTTATATAATTGACCCAAAGTCATATCACTAGTAAATGCCAGAGCTGGGATATGAGGCCCAGGCATTAGCCTCTAAAGCAGCGGTTCTCAACCTGTGGGTCGCGACCCCTTTGGCGGTCGAATGACCCTTTCACAGGCGTCGCCTAATACCATCCTGCATATCAGATATTTACATGACGATTCATAACAGTAGCAACATTACAGTGATGAAGTAGCAACGAAAATAATTTTATGGTTGGGTCACAACATGAGGAACTGTATTTAAAGGGCCAGAAGGTTGAGAGCCACTGCCTAAAGACTGTATTCTTAGAAAACCCACTTAAGTGCACTGCTAAATTGGCTTAAGTTAGAGAGATGAGAGGTAAAACAAAAGTTTTCTAATTAAAAACGAAGACTATAGCAACTGCCACCTTTTGGAAAAGACTGGATGTTGAAGCCAGAAGGTCCCAGGGTCTATGTCATTGCTGTGGTCTCCTCAGGACACAGAGGGAGGTGTCAAAGGTAGAAAAGTGAGTTTTTACCTCCTTCAAACTGTGCCTTCTGCTCAGCTCCTAGCAGTCCAGAGACTACCGTATGGGGGAAACGGAGGCAGCCAGCAGCCAGCAGCCACACCCTCGTTTCATCTCCACAACATCCCTGTGAGTAGGTGCTCAACCCCCACCTTGCGAGCAGAGCAGCAGGAGAGGGAGGCAGCCAGCTGGCAGCAGGCACCTGTGGTTGTCGCAGACTAGAGGTTACTGTGTGGAGCCAACACGCCGGCATCCTGCCATTTGATAAAAAACACCTGTGGAACTGGCTTTGCTAGCAGAAGCTTTAGCAATCAAGGACTAGAAATGCATCTATATATAAAAGGCTAAGCAACCATCCAACCGTCCGACCGGCTGGCAGCTATGATATGCACTGACCACCAGGGGGCAGATGCTAAACACAGGAGCTGCTGAGCTGTGGTGACTTGGCAGCGGTGGCTCTTGGGTGATGCACCCTGGAACCAGAGAGGAGGGAGCCCGATTCTGGGGTGCGTCACCTGAGAACCGTCCTTTCGCAATCTGGGATCCCTTGGGGGATGTCGGAGAGCTGGTTTCGGCCTTATCCCCAAAAGCCAAGCCGAGGGACCCCACCTGCCGGAGACGGCCTTCGAGCCGTGGCACCTTCCCCAGGTGCGGCTGGCTGGGGAAGGACCGTGGGAGGTTGGCTCCAGGGCATGTCAGGCCCATCTTGCCCAGTCCCACCCCGCCAGCCACCTTCTAATTAATGTCCTTTCAATGTGCACGAATCTGTGCACCGGGGCACAGGAACTGAAGGACATGTGGACACTGAGACACAGGTGTGCCTCATTTTGTCACCCTAATTATACCTGCTAACAGGAGCCAAGCTTTTCTTCTCTGCATTTCAACTCTCTCCGGTCCTCCCTTTCAGTTATCTATCCGATCTGTGCCTCATTACTTTATCCGCGCCTCCTTCTCTTACTGTGCTCCTCCCTCCCTTCTCCTTCACTCCAGGAGCAAGGACCGGAGCAGAGGAAGGAAGCAAAGGGCCGTGACAGAGTCGCCAGGGGCTGGAGCCTGGACGACCGTCAGCCAGCGGGGGGCTGGTCCTGCACGGGCACCCAGGAGCTGTGCGGCCTCGGACACGGCCACACCTCTCTGCACCCAGTGCGGATAAGCAGGGGGTCAGCACCTGTGCTCATGTCCATCGCAACAGCTCACGGGCTGATGTAAGGAAAACGCTTGCTCAATTGTGAAAAGCTACACACGTGAACCTCTGTCGGTAACAGCGGGAGGCCAGAGGGGAGCGTCTCAGCTGAATCCTACCACCAGCATGTGAGCCAGGAGGCCTGGTCCCTGGGACTGTCCACCCAGTGCCCTGAGAGAAAACTGGCTCAGGGCTGAGGGGCTGAGGGGCAGTGGCCAAGACAGGACCACCTTCCCTGTGGCAGACCCACAGATGCAGCGAGCATCCTCTGGCTGCTTAGCCGATAAACAGTAATGACTAAGTCTGTGTGGTGGGGGATGATGGGTATCTTGGGAGCCATCACTGATGGGCCTCTCTTAGACGCATTTAAAGATCTCAACATCAGAACTGCAGACGGAGCTGGAATGAAGTAATGGGGGGCGGGGAGCAGTTTCATGGGAGGAAAATACACCAAAGCCAGCCACCTGCGGAAAGGACACGCTGTGAAGGCTGGTGGGGCACTGGCTTTCGTGGGAGCAGGAACATGGGACACCTGCTCAGCCAGGCGAGTCCAGGCTCCGCCCCCCCAACCCCCGGGATATGAGTGTGTGTGGTGGGGAGGCCCAGCTGCAGCAGTGGGGCTCAGGGTCCCTGCCTGGATCGCTCCTGGGTCTACGGACCTAGAGCACCCCGTGTACTGTTAGACCATCAGGAAAGCCAGCATTTGGCATAAGCTCTGCAGTTCTCCTCCTGCTGTCAACTTCGCCAATTCCAAACTCAGAGGAGGCACATTGCATGGATGAAGGCCTCGGGCCGAGTGGCCCTTCTGTTTTCCAACGCACGCTATCTTCGAGGGCCACATAACTAACTCATCACTGGAAAAGGATAAATGGGCTTGAGAAGCCAGCTCCACTGAACAAACAATGCACTGAGCAAACCATCGAGCGCCCTTTCCCACAGGAAGCGCGTGGGACCGCTGCAGGCACGGATGTGGGAGCGTCTGGAAAAGCTCCAAGTGTGATGCTTTCCCTGGCCCCTCTCCCGTGCCCACAGTCCCGGCTCCTGGCTTCGGCTGGTCTCTTCCCGTCCTAATGGAAACCTCTTTCTTGGGGATACAGATGGACAACTTTCGTCCTCCTGCCTCGGCCCCCCACAAGTCCTGTTGCTCCTCCCTCTGCACTTTCTCCTGCACTATCTCCTACACCCACACACCCGTCACGGCAGTTCAGGTCCCTGTCATCTTGTATGTGGCCTCTCCTTACGCCAGGGGTGGGCAACCTTTTTGTGAGTGCGTGCCAAAACCAGCAAAATCTCTGACTCAAAATTCTTCCCCGTGCCAGCCCTAATTTTTTGAGAACCTGTTACGCCTACTTGGTATCTCTTAAGGTGTACGTATGTGAAGAACCTTGAAGAAATAATAAAATTCATTCAAGCGACAAAAACATAGTATATGATGATGAAAAATACATTTATTTTTTAATGTATACATGTACACTGATAGTCCGACAGAAAACTTTATGGCTCCGTTTGATATTATCAGTGGGACTTTTGCTGCTGCATCACTGATGACAGAGATTTTACATCAGGTTTATACTTCGTGACCTTCAGAGATATGCAGGAGCTACTACTTTCATCCGTCAGGCTACTCCTATTACGAGACTTAACAAAATTCATCACTGAGAACAAAGATTCACAATTGTAAATGGAAGATTATAAGAGAGGGTTTCACGTGCCAGCAAAAGTTACTGGCGTGCCATATTTGGCACGC
Source organism: Myotis lucifugus (assembly GCF_000147115.1). Classification (NCBI taxonomy): domain Eukaryota; kingdom Metazoa; phylum Chordata; class Mammalia; order Chiroptera; family Vespertilionidae; genus Myotis; species Myotis lucifugus. Next base: position 420,817 of record NW_005871638.1, read on the forward strand.
GTGCCAGGGGTTGCCCACCCCTGCCTTACGCCAATCCATTCCAGAAACTGCTGCCAAACAATCCCTTGAACACAGCCCTGACCATGGCACCCCCTGCTCAGCAGCCTTCCACGGCTCCCACTGCCGTCGACGGTAAGGACAACTCACAAACCTGATATTCAGTCGCCTCCTGCTACCTCTTCCTCTAATCCTACTGGTCACACTGCGCCCTCTGCTTAGACCACCTGGAGGCTATGCTGTCCAGTGTCTGCTACCGAGATCCTCGTCAACCCTCAGGGCCCATCCCAAACATCACCTCTGCCGGGAAGCGCTTGCTCGGTGCTACCTGAGCACCTCTTTCTGGTCCGGGCATGTACCCTCTGCATTCCAGTAGTTTCTGTGCTTAAATGTCCCTCCTACCAGAACTTATCACCATGAAAACAGGCTCTGCTAGGCGCCTTTCTGCCTCTCACTTGGCACAGCAGGCGAAGCGCGCCAGGAGAGGGAACCTACTTGACTTGCAGGAAGCCAAGCACAGACAGCAGGCCACCTGCTGGGCCAGGTATGGAATGCACTGCTTCCTTTCTGCTTCCACATGATCAGCCAGGTCAGAAAAGACCAAAGGCTATACAGATGGTGAGGGCGACCGTGACGTCCGATATTTGCACACACACTGTCATTTAACAACCCTGCGAGTTATGCGGTGGTTCTCAATGGGGGGGGGGGGGGCACCATTCTGCCCCAGGAGACACTGGCCGATGTCTAGGACACGCCTGATTGTC
>NW_005871638.1:422605-425070 GCF_000147115.1 Myotis lucifugus
GAAGAACAAGGACACCCGAATTAAAGTGCAGAGTTTCCTGGGGGCCGGGGGAGCTGGGTGACCTAGCGGATGCCGAATGAACTTCCTAAATGATCGTGCGTCTGTGTGTCCGATGGGAACCAGGCTGTGAGCTGTGCTCACGCAGGGCCCTGGTTCTGACCTCGGCACAGGGCTGTCTGGACGGGAGATGCCACCTGGAAAAGCCCGCCGCCCCGGAGCAGACCAGGTCACCCGCAGCAGGGACCTGGGCCTACGCCGCAGTGACAGGCTCACGCGTGTCGCTCTCGCTCTGACGCCACCTGAGAAAGACGCTTGCTTCCACCGAGGCCGGAAACCAGGAAGGCCACGCCCGCTCGCCTGAGTCCAATTCTGTCCAATTGTTAACATTTGTTTACAGATGCCTGTACTGTAAGAGCCGGCTATGAGGACTGGCACGCAGCAGCCGTGCAAAACCTACAATTAAACGTGACGTCATTACTGTCGTGTGACACGGGGACTGCGCAGTTTGCACGGATAACTGGATGGTGACGGTGTCCCTGCTTTCACTGTTACACCCCCAGCACTCGGTGTGAGGACCGTGACACACAGCCGACCCACCCGGCCTGGGCTCATACCTGTCGCTGCAGGTGATGGTGTGACTGTGGCCACGTCACTGAACTTCCTGCTGCAGCTCCCCATCGGTCCAATGGGAGTGTACGGCCACGATGTAGGGGAACTACTGAGGATTAAATGAGATGTTGGCATGTAACAGGTGTGTGCACAGGGAGTGGCCTTCCCACAAGGCACCGCCCTTCCCCTCATCCCACCATAAGGTGAGGTGGCAGGTGAGGTGTCCCGCGCCCCATGATTCTGCACTTGTTGCCAAACTGTTCTGCCCCTCGTGTTGGGACGAAGGCGCCATGTTCCAAAGCGCTTGCTCCCGGTGTTTTCTGTGAAGGAGCCACTATGAAAGCCTCCCTATACTGCACCAGCTATGTCAGTGGTCGGCAAACGGCGCTCGGCAAACCACGGCTCACGAGCCACATGCGGCTCTTTGGCCCCTTGAGTGTGGCTCTTCCACAAAATACCGAATTCTGTGCATGGGCCACGAAGTTTTCAATTGCACTGTACGTGCGCACCTGAACGTGGTATTTTGTGGAAGAGCCACACTCAAGGGGTCAAAGAGCTGCATGTGGCTCTCGAGCCGCAGTTTGCCGACCACGGAGCTATGTGAGCCGGTCCGGGCGCTGCCGCCCAAAGCTTGTCAGATAAGTGGCGGCCTGAGCTGCAACGCCGGCTCCCGGGTGTGATGACACAGGCGCCTGGAATCTGCTGGCTTCCCTCGGTGACCGAGGACGGAAGCAGTCGGAGCAGTTGCAGGGCTGCCCACTGTCCCGTCTGTGCCCTCGGGGGCCGGGGACAGCCTCTAGGGCCGGGCTGAGGTCACCAGCAGAGCTGGGAACTTGGTGGCAGCCCTGGGGGATATCGTGGGCTCTTTATCAAGTCGGGATCTTGCTGGGACGAGGGGCGCTGCTGGCTCCGGAAAGGACAAAGTGGCCCTCTCCCTCACTCTCCCTTTGGGAGCAGGGTTTCTGCCCGCGCCCGTGCCCAGCACCTCCTGGCTGCACCGTGGGGAACGGAGGGCTGAGCGTCTCACCCAAGAGCCACTGGTGGACCCTGGAACTCCAGGGAGGCCCTCGCTGAGTGGGGGGCACCTGGTCCCTCTCTTCAAGGGGCTGGGGTCCAGCTGCGAAAAGAGGGGGCTTTTCACATCAGGACGCTCCATAAAACAGAAAGGCTTTGTGACTCGAGGAGCCCTGCCATTACGTTAGGGTGTGTCTAAGCTTGAAGGATACGTTCCCCAGGCTGCAGCCCCGCCTTGTGCCCCTGACCCTGGGCTCCAGCTCGGAGAAGCGCTGGGCCTGCTTCTGTAGTGAGTCTGAGGTCTGCCGAGTGCACCGGTCCAGCACGGGGACCAACGGAAAGGCCGGGAGAGGCGCTGTGCCCGCCAAGGATCAGGGCCGTGACAGCCCAGGATCAGGCGCCGTGGCCCAGGGAGCTCAGTCCCGGAGTTCCGTCCAGGGAGGGCCGTGGTCCGGGCAACCACACACGAGGCCAAAGAGCCCAGGGTTCTGACTGTTGTCTCTGGGCCAGATCACTTGGGTTCCACTCTGGAGAGCTGGGCTTGGAACAGGTTCACTGTCTCAATTCCGTCACCTGCAAGCGGCCATCACAGGAAAGTGCCTGGCGCATAGGGCTGCTGTGAGGACTCAATGCGCTCAGACATGGAATATTCGGGCTCACAGAGTGGTAGGCACTATATGTGGTAGAGGCTGGGACATGTGGCCCAGATGGAGGCGCCCCCGGGAGGCTCTCTGGGGAGAAGGCAGGGTGACCCGGCCGTGCGCTGAGCATGAGGGGACTGGCAGTGAGACGGTGAGGGATGCCCCTGACTCTCGGCGAGGGTGAGTGGGGCGTAGGGGGGC
>NW_005871638.1:425170-440511 GCF_000147115.1 Myotis lucifugus
GATCGGACCTGTGTTCTGAAATGCCCTCTCTGACTGAGGCATCAGGGGAGGGTGGATTCGGGGGGCGGGAGGCCAGTTGGGGGGCCCTGGAGGAGCTGGAGGAGGACAGCCGCAGGCGAGAGGACACCAACAAGAACCGTGGCGGGAGCCCTCCCTCACCTGCCAGGCCTGTGCCAAACCTGGCGGGGCATGGGCGTCCCGTAGTCCTCACCTACAGACCTCGAAGGGTGGATGGGCGAGGTGGGAGGAAACGGCTGCCCTGGGAGGGCAGGTGAGACAGGACGGCTAACTTATCTTTGATGGGAATTAAAAAGGAAGGAGAGTTCATCAGGGAGGGAGTGATGATGAGGCAGCAAAACAGCTGACAAAGGCACCAGTGAAATCCCGACCCGAAGTGGGTCAGTGTGGTCACCAGGGTTCCCAAAGGACAAAGGGGTGGGCTGCCTACTTCTAATTATTCAGGAAATAAACACCAGAGCTCAAAACTGCCCGACAGCCCATCAAATGCACGTGCATCGGGGGGTGGGGGGGGGGGAGAGAAAGAGAGAGAGAGAGAGAGAGAGAGAGAGAGAAGACCAGAGAGGCTGATTGAAATTTATTTCCCAGGTCCACGCGCGCTCCGGCACTCAGGTGTGGGAAAAGCTGTGGGAAGGAGGGGCAGGCGCGGCCGATCCTCTTTATGAATGATCTTCATGTGGGTGTCACAAGAATAAAATCAACAAGATGGCGATGCATTTGTAAAAAAATGGAAGAGACAGATTGACTCGGGGAGCACAGGCACCCCTTCAGCTGCCTCTAGGGAAGGGAGGCCCGTGAACATTACGCATTTCTAAAAGGATAAGTTCCATTCCGAGGGCGAGGGCGGCGGAAGGCAGGGATGGAGGAGCAGCTGGCAGTCTCCCTGACGGAGCAGAAGAACCAGAGCGAACGAGGCAGAGAGGGGCAGAGAGTGGTCTCCCATTCATTCCCAGCCGCACTGGCTCTAGACAGACAGGGCGTGGGGGCTGCTTTTCTCCCGACCTGCGCTAGCTTCCCAGTAACAAGGTGACGCCGATTTCCCTCGGGGGCACATCTCCAGCTGCAAAGGGGACGAAGCACACGCGGTACCGAGTCCGGGTGGACGGTGACCTGCGGAGGCCGCCCTCCCTCCCACCGGGGACCTGGTCCAGCCTTCTCCCTCGATTCATTCATCTTTCTTTTTCTTCTTTGTTTTGTTAATCCTCACCTGAGGATATATTTCCATTGATTTTTAGGGAGAGTGGAAGAGAGAGGGAAAGACAGAGAGAAGCATCGATGTGAGAGAGCCACATCGATTGGTTGCCTCCTGCATGAGCTCTAGGCTTGGGCCGTGATGGAGCCTGCAACCAAGGTACATGCCCTTGACCGGAATTGAACCCAGGACCTTTTGGTCCGACAGCCAACACTCCACCCACTGAGCCAAACCAGCCAGGGCCATTCATTCATCTTTCCACAAAAGACGCGGTCCTCGTCCAGCCTCCTGCCTGTGAAAGAGTGATTTGGGTTTCTTTGAAAAAGCCAGCGATGGGTGGGCTTTGGGGGGACCTGACACCACCTCCTATGCTTGATACCATTTAAAAAGCACACTTCAGCCCTGGGTTCCTCGATTCTCAAACTCTGCCAGAGAAGACAGGTGGCGGGTGCCCTCAAGCTGGGGTGAGTCCATTCTCATCAAAGCAAATGAAGGATGTGCCACCTGAACGAACGGCCCTGGGACAAGAGAGCGAGCCCCGCCTGCCACCCACAGCCCCGCGAGGGCATGGTCCGCAGAAACCCCCACTCCTGACTCATCTTACATTTTCCATCAAGGTTGTTTCTTTCGTGTTTGCCTTTCCAAGTCAGAGGTCTCTAAACATGGCACCAAGACAGGCGTGCACATCTTGGAATTCTCCCGCCCGCCTCACTCCCCACCTGTCCGAGCACCTCTGGCGCCTGCAGGTTGGCACGTCGCCCACACTCACCAAGGGAAAGGGCCCCGGGCGAGGGGGGGGGGGGGAGAAGGGCCCGCGAGGCAGGGGACGCTCACCTGCTCTGGGCTGCGTGGAGGGGGAGGGCTGAGCCAGGCATTTCCCCCAATTCCCGCCCAGTGGCTCCCTGACGTGAGAGGCCACAAGCCTTATCTTAGGGAGAGTCAGCAGAACGGCCAGCCGTGTCTGTTCACGACCAAAGACAAACTCAGGTCGGACACAGCTCCGGCCCCCGTGGGCCATCCCTGCAGGTTCCCACAGGAAGGTGGCTCTTTCTCCGGTGGCTGCACATGAAACGGAAGCTCAAACTCAGGACCCAGAAGGCCAGGGGCTGGGGAAGCGGGCGGAGTGGACAAGGGTCAGAACATACTCTGTCTGTCTGCACCTCTGGCCTCGGACCCGTCACGGGCTCCCGAGTCTGGTTTCTTCATTTGCCAGAGAAGCAGCTCGGCCCCTCCTCGCTCTCAGCGGCGGCGAGGAGCAAAGCGCCCCCCGCTTCTGTGAACCGAAAGGACGGCGGCCACTAACTCGGCTCAGGAGGCCCAGAGCCTCGAGGACAGGGCTCCGCCTGACGTCTCTGGAACTGCTCATGCCATTTTGCTGAAACGGCTTTGACCACAGGGCCAGTTTCTACCTTCCCCTATTCCAGGTTTGATGGCATCTGGGACCCCAAAGATGATATGTACTTAGGATCCTACTGAGTCGCTGCTTCTGCCTCTGAGTTAAAAGGATCGATCGTTGGGTCGGGGGTGGCTTATTAAGCCGATGCTCAAATTCAGAACCCAGAAGGCCAACTGGAGGGCAAAGTGGGCGAACAATGAGGGGTCCCGCGGGCATCTCCCTCCACCTCTCGGCCTGGGCATTCCGAGTCCCCTGGCCGCCGGAGCCGGGATACCCTGACTCCCTTTCGGAGCTCTGGGTCCTCCGCCCTCCTCGGTGCGCAGCTCCCTTTACCACTTTGTGGCCATGACCCCCAATCTCTCCACTGGTCTCGCCTCAGCCACCGAGCGCACACACGAAGCCATCGAGTTCCTAGAAATTCTGAGCTCCTAACCGAATTCCAGGGCTTGAGCTCCGGGCCTGGGTCTCAGCTGCCTGGGTTCAGGCAGGGCCAGATCTAGGAGCTGGTCAGAGAGGACCTCGCCGGAGAGGCGGCCACGGAGGAACACAGTGCCGCTCAGTGGGTGCCGCACGGACACGGGGATGGGAGATGCACTCACACCAGCACGGGGAGGGCTGTGTGCGGTGAGGGCGATCAGAACAGCCTTCGGCTTGTGGAGAGTGACCACTGCCGTCTCTTCTTGGAATGCTGTCCTTTTGAAAGTAAAGGAAGCTGAGACCAGGGAGCAGGATGGAGGGGACATCCCGAGGTTGCTGCCAGCTCAGACCAGACCTTCCCTAGGAACAGGGTCCCAGGACGAGCAACACAGAACCCCGAAGCACGCTTAGGAAGCTGGAGCAGGCTGGATGCAAAGGCGACATGGGCTCCTCAAGAGTGCTTCACGAGTCTCTGGGGCTCCCCTCCTGGGGGTGGGGCTCCCCTCCTCTGGTGGGGCTCCCCTCCTGGGGTGGGGCTCCCCTCCTGGGGTGGGCCTCCCTGGCCACCCGGCCCATGGTGTCCCAGCACAATGCCCAGCCCCCAAGTGCCGAATAAACACCAGCTGGTCGGTCAGCTGTGCAAAGGGCTCTGACAGGCCCACCAGGTTTCCTTCACGTATCAAAGTTTTCCCAGCCTCTCTCCACGTGTGTACCAGGCACACAATGAATACCTGGTCATTATTTCTTTATCCATTGTTTAAAAAATTTAACCTGAACAGTAAGTGCACGCCACGCACCAGGCACGGCTCTGAGCGCTTCATACATGTCAGCTCATCTCATCTGCCCAGCAGCCTGGGACGGGAAGCTGCCTGAGGCCACAGGGAGTCCGTGGCAGAGGCAGGGTTTGAACCCAGGGACAGAGGACGCCAGGCTTTGTAACCGAGCACAGGGCGATGGGCTCTGGGTGACGGGTGGCTGTGAAGCCCAACCTTCCCTGTGGGATGCTTCCTGTTTGGGGGTCATTTTTAATGACAACAGCAACGACACTGTCCTCCAGCCCGTGCCCAGCCACGTGGACACCTTCCACGCACACGATCGCTGAAGGCAAGTGGTCAGGGGTCCAGAAAGCTGCTAACACCACGCACTCAAATCTTCGATGATATTTTTTTAAGAGTGTGTTTTCTGGGCTTCCAGATGAATTGTGAAATGCCTTTCAGACGCTTGCAGTTTGGCAAGAGCGCTGGCAATGGTTTTATCAGATGTTCCAGTTATTTGCTGGCCTCAGCCTTCCCTGAGGCTAATTTCCCTCTTTCTGGCGAAGCGATGACCTACAACAATGGAGGCTGAAGCGACAACAGTGGAGCCTGGAAGCGCAGGTCGAGAGTCCTGGGACCCTGGTGTTAAATTCTGGTCCTAGCGCTGAGTCTGGGCAAGTTACATGCTCTTTCGCAGGCCTGCTTCTTTAGTGAAACAGGGACCATGTAAATGTCAACGGGCTTTAACTGAGATAGGATTTGAGTAAAACGCCGAGCATCTCACGTTCGTCCCGGGGCTCCCCTGACAGTCAGTGGGGGAGATGCAGCTCGGACATCTGCTGGGACACGAGGGAGGGACAGCTCCTCGGCCGCCTGGAGCCGAGGCCCAGCCGACAGTGACAGCGCAGCTCCCACCCTCCCGCCCCAACACCGTGCCTGCCGGGCCGGTCACTCCCAAGACTCATCCATTCTGAAGTGTGCTTCTCAGAGAAATGACAGGCTCTCATAAAGAACCGAAACTCATCGGATTGAGTTGTTATTTACAAACACAGACTTGTTTTAAAATAAACTCAGTCCTTTGAAGATCTCAGGGGTCTGCCGATTAGCTGTTGGTGGGGGGCCCCCTCCCCCCAATCCAGCCGCCGGCCCCCTGCACTCCTGGCCCCCCACCCCTCCTGCAGGGGAAGCAGCGTGGCAGTCAGGCCACTCTCCGCTAAAACGCCTCAAGTTCACAAAAAATAAAAGAATATCGAGAGGAACCCAACTGAAAACCACAATAGAAACACTCTCCGGCTGCTAGGCTGCCCCTCCCAGAAGCCCCGTCTGTTCCGTCCCCCGGGGCCGCCGCTAAGCCTGCTGCCGGGAGGGCCCTGGCCCCTCACAATCTGTCACTTTAACACACTTGGATCCTGTTTCTAGCCGAACTGCCAGGGCATGGAGCTGCCTGGCCTGTCTGTGGGCAGGGGCCAGGGGCCACGTGCGGCACAGCCCCTGGGCTGGGGGGTGGAGGGGGAGGAAAGACACTCCGGGTGTTGCGGACCCAGAGTGAGCCCCAGTTTGTCCCACATCCCCCTCCCTCGGCTGTTAAGCCCTCCGTTCCCTGCCATCTGTGATGGGCCTCTCTGGGGAGACCCTCTCCTTTTTCACTTGCAAACCATGGCCTGTGGCCTGCCAACCCTGGGAACAGGCCGGTCTTGTTGCTCCGGCAACTGTGGAGACATCCCTTGGGGTGCTGGAGGATGCGCCCTGTGCAGGCAGCCACCTCTGCCCACAGATGTGGACCCTCACCAGACAGGGTGGGGATGCCTGCTTACTGCTCTACAGGCCAGGGGCCCCGGCCTTGGCCCAGGAGTGAGCCGCTGGCTCCCGGCCGGCCCAGGGTGCAGTGCTGCCGGCCGGCAGTGGAGATCGCTGGGCCTGGGCCAGAGCCCTGTCCTGCTCCTCACTGGTGGGTCACCGCCCTCTCTGGGCTTCAGCAGCCCCAGCTATAAAACGAGCAATTGGGCTGGATGACTTCTGGCACCGCCCCAAACCCCCAAGTCGGGGTGAGTCTGCCGGCCCCCAGGTGCATTTCCAGCTGCTCTCTAATCTAGATTCTGGGGTGACTGGGATCTGGTAGCAGCCACTTTCGGGGTCACTGGAAGGGCAGAGTGCTGATCCGGGTGCTGGGATGGTCCCCTGGTCTGACCCATGACCCCTGCTCAGTGACAGCATGTCCTGACCAGCCAAGCACACCAGCTGGGAGGTGAGGGGGACTGAAATCCGTTTCCCAGGCCTCCTCGCGAGGACAAAGCCAGCGTGCGGGCGACATCCACTCTCGCACGCATTCACTCCCCTGCCACGCGGCGGATAACCGCATGGGAGTCCCTGGAATGCTGGTTTCCAACCTGGCCCGTCACTGACTAGCTGGGAAAGTGGGCAAGCTGCCCCCCTGTCGGCCTCAGTCTTGCCATCTTTACTCGGGATGGGACGGATGGGCGCCAGCTCTGCAGGCAGCCACTGGGAAGCGTTTAGAGCAGCGGTTCTCAACCTGTGGGTCGTGACCCCTTTGGCGGTCGAACGACCCTTTCACAGGGGTCGCCTAAGACCATCCTGCATATCAGATATTTACATGATGATTCCTAACAGTAGCAACATTACAGTTATGAAGTAGCAACGAAAATAATCTTATGGGTGGGTCACAACATGAGGAACTGTATTTAAAGGGCCAGAAGGTTGAGAACCACTGGTTTAGAGCTAGTAGGTGCCCAGCAAATGCTGCTGCGATTGTCATGATTGTCACCGAGGGCTCGTGGCCTCTTGGGGAGACAGTCAGCAAATTTCTGCCCGTTCCTTAAGGTGGACTCCAGTCCTAGAAAAAGGGGCTCCGGACTCCGAAGGCCAGGCCGCCGTCCTCAACAGGAGTCGGGGTTTACTGTTGGGGCACGTACATCTTCAACCTTCCTTAAAATGTCAAGGCTGTTCATGGAAGTTTGAAACAGATTCTCCAATATTTGAGTCACTCAGAGAATCTGGTCTGGAGCCCCGAAGGCTCGGGGCGGGGCCGCCATGTTAATGGAGGCTCCGCCTGGTCTCTTAGGAGGAGGAAGAAGAGGAGGCAGCCTCCTTCTCTCAGGAGAGCTCCTCTGAATGCCCTTCAAGCCTCATGCCCCCCACATCCTGGATCCTGACACCTCCCCACCCTCAAGGCCGGGCAAAGCAACTCCTCACTGCCTGTTTCTGGTGGTTCCCCGTGTCCCCACCACTATGCGTGCCCAGGCACCCTCCCCCCCCCGCCCCCCCCAGCCTGCCTGCCCCTCCAGGGCCTGCACAGCGTGCTGACGAGGCTGATTTACTGCCTCCCGTTAGTCAGACCCTGACAGCCTCTGCGCGGCTGCCCAGCTCGGCCCACGAGCCAGCGTGGAAAGGTCAGGGCCCGGGAGAGGGAGCCGGGGCAGGCTGCCAGTCACCCCACGAGGTGGCACAGGCCTGATTTATTCTGTTTTAACCTGACAGCCTGAAATTTCTCTTTGCTTTTGTTGAACACGTTGACGTGTCCTCATCTACCCTCTCTCGTCTTCAGAGGCCTCTGGGCGCTGACCCACCCAGAGGGGCTCAGTGTACACGGCTCCTGTCCTGGTTGGCTGACCGTGACCGTGGCACAGGAGGGCACTCGGGCAGGAGGTGGGGGGCCTGGACGCCAGGTCTGATTCGACCAGTACCTGCCAGCGACCTTGAGCATGTTATTTCATCTAAAATGGGAAAACCGGTTGCCTTCAGTAGGTCTCACGATTATTGTGAGGTTAATTAGGGGAGGTCCCCTTTATAAAGGGACAAAATTGTGAATATGTGTATTATTAAAAACACATCATAAAGAATATATCAGAAAGCATTTCGGACACAAATTGTGGTGCTGGTCTCATCTGTCCACCAGGCTGGGAACCAACCCCACACTTCCTGGCACAGACAGCATGGTTTCCTGCTCTCACTGCGCCCAGGACCACGGCTCGGAGCAGACCTGGAGGGTGGCTTCTGCTGGGACGCGGAGCCACCACCCACGCGAGTACACTCAAGACAGAAGACAGCAGTCCCTGTCCCCTCCTTCTGTGCCCCCACCACACCCTCCGGTTCCCCCAGGCTGACCCAGCGTCGCCCCCTGGTGGCACAGTCGCCTCCAGCACGTGCACAGCACTCCAGTTAGGAGAGCCCTCCACAGCGGCACCTCCCTGGGTTCCTGAAGGAAACAGCACAGACCTTGCTGCCCATTCACGTGCAGACAGGAGAGACACTGAATTGTTAAGGGACCTGCAAAGGTCACAGCGAGGGCACTGGGACTCACGTCCCCGACCTGGGGAGCCAGCGGCTGTGTCTTCAACGGGCACAGTCAGCACGACCTGCTGGCTCGGTTCCCAGCGCCTGAGCGGCAGGGTCCCGCAGCCAACACGGTCTGACAGGGCGAGAATCCCGAGCCAGGTCCTCCCCAGGGGCCTCTTCTCCTCCTGAGCGCTGAGCGGAGGGATGAACAACTCCCAAGGCAGCACCTGAGGGGCTGGGCGACTGTCTGCTGGGCCCGGGGCCGCCCCTCGGGGCTGACATGAGGCCACAGGGGGTCCCTGAGCTGAGGCACCCCACCTCGCCATGAGCCATCCCGCACTGAAGGTGTCCCCGCGGCCACGTGTGGAAGCTCCCCGCACATCACCTGTAATGTCATTTTGTTCCCCTTCCCGTGGCAGGACCTCCCAGACTCGGAACACAGTCCCTGCACCCGCACACGCACACCCCTCTTTATGAACCATCACAACCCCAGCACCGCAGTGATGTGGGTGCGTGAGACAGGGGACTCACCCATGGCCCTGTCCTGGTGGGGGCATCCGCACTGTGGGCCTCTCTGCCGTGGGGTGGGGACTCCAGCCCTCCCAGGGGCCCTGGCACCCGTGGGCCCTGCCTCTGAGGGGCCACCACACTGCTCTGTGACTGCTAACTTCAGGTTCTCTCTGGTCTCATCACAGCCACTTCCTGCGGTTCGTGTTCGCACAGCAGAAACAGTGCCCCTCTGTTGTCCGTGGAACTTTTCTCACCAGGGGACCTAAGTGCCTGGTTGCGAGAGCGGCAGGATCACCTACTCGAGTCCTGAGGACAAAGCTGAGCGTCTCCCCAAACGCCAAGGAAACGCTGGGCCAGCAATGGCAGGGACCTTAACCAGGAGGCCTGTGTCCTGACACGAACGGAATGCTAACCTGTCCCGTCACCGCTGGGCCAGGCAGGACACGGGGCCGGAGGCATCCCAGCTCAGCCACTCGCTGGACGTGTGGCCTCAGGCCAATCCTCTGACCTCCCCGAGCCTCAGTCTCCCATCGATAACAGGGGCAGAATAACAGCATCCAGCTCCAGGGCCACAGGGAGGGCCAGATGGGCCATGAAAGCAGGGGAGGGGAGTGGGGGGCGGGGACGGGGGACGGGAGTTCCTGAGGCCCTGCCTTCCTCACCAGGCCCTGTATGTCCTCACTCGGGTGCCCCTCTTTCTTAATCTGGAACTTCGTGAAGCACTTGCAGATCGGCCTGGACAGCACTGACCTCGCTGCCATGGGGAAGGTCACAGACACCCTGCGGCCCACACCCTCTGCCCCTGCTCCCACGTCCCACCCAGCGCTGTGCAGCGATCTTAGCATCCCAGGCTCTCCAAACCCGTGTCCTTTCTAACTCCCCCTTGATTTTCCCCCTGAACTCTTTCTCCATCATTTGTCTCATCGCCCCACCCCGCTTCGGGACTCAGAGTTGTGTTTTATCTGCAGTCAGCTAATGCTGACAAGATCTGCCTCCTCCCCCTCCTTCCAGGGAGATGGAGAGATTACAGGCCCAGGGTCAGGCCAGCTGTCAAGGGCACTCAGGACTTCCTTGGGGACAGGGCCCTGTGCCCCTATCTGTGGCTCTAGAACAGGGGTCCCCAGTGTTTCTGGTGAGGACCAGCTCTGGCTACTTCCTGATCAGGAGCCCCTGGCTGGGAGCGGAGTGGGATTGGGGGGACAGGTATGGGCACAAGTGGCCTGGACACCCATCCAGCTCCCTGGACAGACAGGCCAAGCTGGGCCTCAAGAGCAAAATGCCTGCAGGAGGCATCTCGGTGGGCAGCGAAGGGCCCGCCCATGGCCACACCGCATGCACAGGCAGCTGGGAACACGGGGAGCTGGCTTTGGGGCACTGATGGCTGGGCAGGGGGGCATCTCAGCAATGGCCACAGTCCTGGCTCAGGTCCGAGTGGGTTATGCGGGCGGAGCAGGACAACGGCAGGCTTTCTATGTCATGTCTCCTTGGGGACTGAGTGGCCGCGGTATTTGCTGAACACTATTCCTGGCTCCTGCTACACAGGGGCCCACAGGGACAGAGGACACGGCAGAAGCCTGTGCCGAGGAGGCAACGCGGAACAAAATGGCACGAAGCACCGCGAGGGAATCTGTCCGCGTGCTGAGCGGCGGCGGCGGGAGTGTCCAGACCTCCAGTGCGTGTGGGGTCGGCCTCAGGTTTCAGTTGAAAAGCTAACATGAGGAGAGACATGGTTCGGGGGAGAAGAAAGACTATTTGAGGTCAGACAAATGGCTCATTTATTTATCTTCATCAGATGTTTCCTGAACCTGTGCTGCGGGCCCAGCACTGTTCGTTCGTCGAGAATGAAATGGGCTGATGTTGCAGGAGCCGAGGCAGGTGGAAACCAGCGCACAATTCCCTCACTGAGTGGACCGCACAGAGTGGAGGGAAAGGACAGCCCTACATGGGGGAGGCAGGGGCTCTCCGCAGAGCTAACCGCTGAGACCTGGAGGGGGAGCTGGAATTTGCTAGAAGAGGGTGGGCCAGGAGAGCATTTCAGACAGAGCAGCCCATGAAGAGTTCTGGGTTGGGAACAAGTTGGTCCCTTTGGAGAAATGGGAAAAGGCTGGCCTGGCCTGAGGACAGAAATTCAGAGAGTGGGGAGACATCCTCAACGTTTACCCAAGTGCATGGAAGTCATTGAAGGGCTTAAGCAAAAAGTGGTAGCACTTACAACTTTAAAACATCACTCAGCCTGCTGTGGGGGAGGACCTGGAGGTAGTGAGTTTGGTTAGAAAGCCGCTGTCGGAGCCAGGACAGTGATGGTGATGTGTCCTAAGATGGAAGGGGTGGCTGTAGGGAGTGTGGCCGGACAGAGCTGCCCTGGAGACGCCAGCAGGACTGGAGCATGGACCCAAGGTGTGGGGAATATCTAGGCTGACACTGATGTGGATTCGGGGTGGGTGCTGTAGTGGAGGTCAAGGGTTCAGGTTTGAATTCGCAAAGTTTGAGATGCCACCCAGACGGCCAAGAGGAAATTTTGGGTACACACACACACACACACACACACACACACCCCTAAGCTGCAGGGTTGCGGGCTTGATCCCCAGTAGGAGGCGTGCAGGAGGCAGCTGATCAATGATTCTCTCTCATCATTGATGTTTATCTCTCTCTCCTCCCTTCCTCTCTGAAATCAATATATATATTTATTTTAAAAAGAAATCTCCCAGGGAGCATGTAGATCGAGCAGAGTCCTGATGAGCTGCCTCTTCAGGTGAGAGAGAGGTGGGGGGGGGGGGAGCTGGACAAACAGCGGCAGCTCCCAAAGGCAGTGAGCGGGACGAGGAAGCCGTCAGCCACGGGGATGTTGCTGAGAAGGTGAGCGTCTCTCTAAAGAGGCTGCTGGACTTGGCGACATGGACATCGCAGACGAACTGAGAGCCGTTTGGAATGAATGGAAACCTGCCTGGGTGGAACGGAGCAGGTGACAGAGGGAGGGGGCACAGTCAGATCTTCAGTGACGCTGGCTCTGAGGGAAGACTAGAGAGACAGGCAGAGCTGAAGGAGGGGAGCGAGTCCTAAAGCTCCCCGCAGGCCAGCGTCCTCCTTCCATCAGCCTGGGCTGACCAGAGGGTTCGTTCCCTTCCAGCTCTAGAAGGCGATGCACACGGGCTCCCCATCGGCCTCAGCTTCCCCGCCTCCATCCTTGACATACGACCCCGTTTCTGTTCACACCACCCTCAGGAAACCTCTCGGGTTGGACTCTACGATCCAAAACTCCCATCATAAAGGTCCATGTCCTACTGGAAGCCCCGTGTGCCCGGGAGGTCTGAAGGCATGGATCCCTCCTATACTCCCACCTCGACCTGGTCTTTTCCAGACCACAATGTCCGAGGACTTCCCCAACACACCCAGCCCTCCTTAGGACCCCGCTCCCACAGTCTCCACTTGGAAGCTCCACTCCAGCCCCGCCCCCCTCCCTTGCATTTGCTGTTTTCCCTTCAGAATCAGTCTTCCTTGCCCAGTGGAATCTTGCCAGTCCAGTCCAGTCCAGTCCTTACACCTCCAGAGAACCCTGCCCGGTGCCCAGCCTCTCCGGCATCCCCCCACCTCTCACACTGAGGAGCAGGGAAGCTGCCCACAGACTCCAGAACGCCGGAGGCCCTCGGAAACACGGGTTTATTGACGAGTGGGTGGAGAAAAGCAGGGGCCCTTCCTCACTAACGACGAGACCCGCATCACCACGGCTGCAGCGGCAGGGTTCACGAGACAACAGGGCGCACGAGTACTCCCCATCCTGCCTCTACAGAATCATCTGAGCAAGTCCCATCACTTGACTTCAAGTTCAAGTTAAGCTCCGACCATCATGATCATCAACTATTTCAGAACCCTATTCTTGGAGATGTTGAAAATTTAAACCACAAAAGTTCATGTTTTCTTTAAGCCATAAATAGAGTTTTCTTGCCGTTTTGAGTTGTGGATTTCCTCAACTTTTCAAATATTGAAAAGGCAGCTTTCTAAACCCAGTCCTCTCATCCTATCATGCTTCGTGTAATAACAAGCACATTGATTGCACACAGGTGCTGGGGTTTTTCCACTCAAGGTGCCGGCTGAAGTGGACATCAAACCCAGCAGACTGCAGCGACTCCTGTCATATGAGCTCCCACTAAAAAGTTGACACTGGCCAAGTTTTCAGGCATCAGCATTTTGTGGAAATTGGTTCAATCAAAGCTGGGCTCCAAAGTGGCCTTAAACGGAGCAATTACTGCAGCCACACAGAGGCGGGCGGGATCTGGACACAGATCCATAATAACAGGCTTTATGACTTCTTGGGGACTGTCCTTGCTCCCCTGCATCAACAACTTGAAAACCAACAATCTTAAAATGCCGAAAGTAGCCGTTTAACGGCAAAAGCTTCCCCCAATCCGAAGGTGAGAACTCCGCAAGGAAGGTCAGGGAATCCGTGCCCCTCAGCCTCAGCGCTGGCGCCAATCCCTGCCCGTTAATGTCAGTTCCAGCATGGACACACCCTCCCACAGAGTCCAGGAAGTTCAACTCCCACGTCTGTTTACATCTCACCTGGACTTCTCCTGAGGTCGGATACACTTTCTTTTATGGGAAGAATTCTTTATGTATTTGCCTTTGATTTGCTTAAGACCGTGGTCGGCAAACTGCGGCTCTCGAGCCACATGCGGCTCTTTGGCCCCTTGAGTGTGGCTCTTCCCAAGCCTTAGGAGTACCTAATTAAGTTAATAACAATGTACCTACCTATATAGTTTAAGTTTAAAAAATTTGGCTCTCAAAAGAAATTTCAATCGTTGTCCTGTTGATGTTTGGCTCTGTTGACTAATGAGTTTGCCGAGCACTGGCTTAAGAGATCAAGGTAACTAAGAGTCCTGGCTGTGTGGTCTTGGGAACCTGAGGCTGTTTCTGTTCAGTCCCTCTGGCCTCCTCTACAGGGGCTCCAGGCTTCGATCACTGCCCCCCAGCCCCTATCAAGGTTACACTGCCCTCAGGGCCAGGCCGGGAGGCAGAAGGGAGGGCACCCTTGCCCTGTCTGGGCCTTTCTCTGACTTGGTTGGAAGGAACCGGTTTCTAAAAAACAAAATAAAACAAAAACCAGCTTTAAGAGACACATGTATTCAAATATAATCATTCTTTTGAGGGTGTGTCTGTTTTTAAATGATGCGATTCACCCAGAATATGTCCCCCATTTCTCATCCAGCCGCCTTTGGGGAGAACACGGGGTGTGGAGGCATGAAGGGCCCGCCTTCACACACCTTCAGCACTGACACACTTTCTCCTGCCCTGAGCGTTTGTGCTTGAAAAGTGCAAACTCTCTCGGGGAGGACGGGCGACCTGTCAGCGTTCCTTTTAGCACCTCCGACGAGTGTGAACCGCCGTGCTAGGAGTGCAACAGGGAGCCTGCAGCGGCTTCGGAAGGGTGGCTTGACCCATATCCACACTCCATGGATGAACCTGGGGATTCTAGGGTTTCGGATGAATAAGTGAAATGAGGCTGACTTCCAGAAAAGGGGTTCCCTATAGGCTGCAAGCTAATTAGGGTGCCCTGGACCTGCCCTGGAACAGCCGGTAGAACGCAGGCAGCCTCTGTAGCTGCCATCCGCTCAGAGTCTGCTTCTGAAAGGAGGCTGGTGGGGAATTATGAAAATTTAGTAAATAAGAGAACCCTAGACGCCACCGCACCAGCCTGCAGTTCTGCCCCTGGTGGCCAGGGAGTCTCAGAGGCTGGGTCTCCACCGGCCGCCACACCCGGCACGCGCCGAGCGGCGCTGCTGAAAGGAGTTGGAGAGCTCCCAGGTTCGGCGGTGGGAGCCCTCCCAGCGCCGAAATTAGGAAAGTTCTGGAGTAAGTTAAGATCATGGAGCACAAAACGCACAGCGTGCGGAACCAGCAGGAGCCGCTCGCACAGGCCACCAGCCCTGCTCGGCCTGACGCACCCGGTGCCTCTGCTCCCGCTGCCCAGAACTCATCCAGAGGGCGCCCAGCCAGGCGGCCGGTTCTGCCGGGTTTGCGATTCTAGATGGAAATGCCTCCAGGCTTCCTGGCCCGAGGGACAAGGGCTGGATTTCAACAGTCAAAGGAACATGGGCAGAACCACCCAGTCCCGCTCGGACGCCCGGGACCTGCTTCGCCAAAGGACGCGCGGCACAGCCCATGCGCCCCCGCACTCCACTCCTCTTCTCTCTCCACAGGTCCCCCTAAACTCTTCCTGGGAAGCCCCCCAAACCACAGACGACGCCCCGAAACTCCCAGGGCACTGGCCAGCCACCCCCACCCATCTCTCGAACACTCCTTGCCGCGTTCTCTCCGCCCCGCACCGTCTCCTCGCATTCGCGGGGAGTCAGACGCAAACCACGAGAAACTGCTTCGCGAGGAGCCTCCCTACGCCCGCCCAGTCACTGAAACAAAAGCGCAGGGAGGGGGGAGGTGGAAGAGGAGGCGGGAGGAAGGTTTAGACAGAGGATGGGGAGAGCAGAGAGAAGGAGCTGGGAGGAGGTCGGGGTGGGAGCAGAGACGGGGCCGGAGGGAGACCCGCTCCCGTCCCGCGCGGCCGGTCGCTTACATGCCCAGGTCGCTGTAGGTGTTGAAGAACTCCATCTGGTTGCACGCCTGGATCCAGCCCACCACCCAGGTCTCGTGGCGGGGGATGGGGGGCATGACCACGCGGGCCGAGGCTTTGAAGTAGGGGGTCTTGTAGCGCAGGACGATGGTGCGAGGTCTCATCGATGCGCGTTGGGCACTGGATCGATGGTGGCGC
>NW_005871638.1:441498-445181 GCF_000147115.1 Myotis lucifugus
GGCTGAGCTGGGCGCCGAGGTTTGGGGACCCGCCAGGAGGGGTAATGGGTGGGCGCGGGGGTTGAGGGTCTTGACCGGGCGGTGGGTGGGCGGTGGTGGTCGTGGAGGTGGGACCCGGCCCAGGCAAAGTGGGAGGAAGGCGTTGGGGACAGGCCGGCCGGGATTGGTGGGGTGGGGGGGCGGAGAGGGGCGCAGGGCTGTCAGGATTCAGGGTGGGAACCCGCAGTGCACGTTGGAGGCAGAGAGGGGCTAGGGGAGCAGCTGTAGCTGAGAGGGGTCCTTTATTGTAACGGGCCTCCCCCGTGCCCCTCCTTATCGACGCTGAGGTCGAGGCTCCTGCAGAGGTGCTAAGGGCAGCGGACGGGGGTCTTCCCTGCATTTGCCTGGAAGTTTTCTTCCCACCTGGGCCTGGAGGGAGGGTACCTAAGCCCCAGTCACCAAGATCCCAGCAGTTTCGGGGGGGGAGCCGGAGCTCAGCGTCTACTTCCGCCTGCCTTCACGCGAATCTTTTCCATCTGAGAACATCTCTTTCAGCAGCCGCAGCGCACATACCCACACGCCGCACTGTGGACGCGGACGTAGCTGCGTCCTAGCGACGGCTGTGCCCCGCGCGACCGGCTAGCCCGATGAGGTCACCCCAGGTAACCCGTGACCCGCTGAGGACAAGGGGAGCAGCACCTGTTGGAACAGGGCTGGATTTAAGCAGTAACTGTCCAGGGTGGCCTGTGCGGTTTGTATCCATCTCCCCCTCGGAAGCCTGGGATCTCAGGGATCCTGCGTTGTCTCTGCACATGGTGGCGACCACAGTTGTGTGTGTGAATGAATGAGAAACTAGAAGGGCCTCACTGTAACCCCCTGTGGAGACTGCCCCCCCCCCCCCCCGGCCCTGCACTGGACATCACATTCAGTATGACCACATCCTGTGTCTGATATTGTGGTCAAATGTGCAGAAAAAAATATTTAGCAGATGCTGTTCCTGGGCATCTTTTTACATTTATATTTTCAAAACTAATAGCTTTTCTGTATTTCCTATAATTATGGGGCATTCGCTGGTGCCCAAGTGTGAAATACTCTAACAGGCCGCAGGAGGCTGCCTAAAGTTAGTCTGTAGCTAGAAGAGTTGTGGTGAGTAATTTAAAACTTGGTTGAGATCTAAGCACTCTTCATCCTTGTTTTAACTTTGCTGGCACCTTGATGCACTTTATAATTAACAAAAAAAAGTAGTTTGGCTCTTTGATAACATGCTTCTCTCACTTTACGAGGTAGCCCAGATCTCAATCACGGTCCATTGGTCCAGCAAACACTCCTGCCTGGGGAGCCGTGCATGTGCAGAGCACCAGGGCGCAAAGGTGACCACGGCTCAGGGATCACTGGAAATTCCCCCGGTTAACAAGCTGTCCCTGCAGGTTGTGACATGTGTACCCAATCCTGTGGGACCGGGACAGGGGAGCCTTGGAGTCACACGAGGCTGTCTTAAAGTAGTGACCCTCAGAGAGGATCCTCAAGATACTGATAGAGGCTCGCAAAGAAGAGAAGGGCGACTGGACGGTGCAGGCAAGAGTTGGGCAAATGCAAAATGCTGGAGGTGTGAAAAACGGTCACAGTCAAGGTGTGATGTGTAGGCCACGGGCATCAGATCCCACATCTTGATCACCTGTGGAAGCCAATGGATGCAAGGTTTGCATTTTGAGAACATTCACTTTGTCAGTGTGGAGAATAGACCAATGGTAGCTACAGGCAGTGTGTCGGGATGTTGTGACGACAGACAGATGACCTGGCCCTGAGCAAGGGCAGCGCCCTGGGCTGGAGAGGCCCGGCTGCATGGAAGAGGTAAAATCTATTTATTTGGTAACTGATGGGAGGTGTTGGGGGAAGAGTCTGGCCAACTCTGAATTGTCCAGCTTCAGGAGATAAACTGATGCGGTCCTGATGGTCAGGACAAGGAGACGGGAGGGAAGCGGACGAGGAGGTGTTCTATTGTGTTAAGTTAGAGGAACTTGGAGGGTGTTTTGTACAGGGGCCAGAGTTTGCATTTCAGAGGTTATTAGATTCCAGGAAATAGCCCAAGAGAAAAGCATTCAATTGGTGGAATTTAGTTATCTTTGTTGATTTGAGTTACTTGTCAGGGTGCAACTTTGTGCATAAGTGTCATCCTTTGTCGTCTGGTAGCACAGGCCAAGCCTTCATAAACAGGGTGCAGCCACGGTCCCCTTCCCCACATTATAGGAAAATCATGTAAAGCAGTGGTTCTCAACCTTCTGGCCCTTTATTTTTTTTTTAATATATTTTTATTGATTTTAGAGAGGAAAGGGGAGGGATAGAGAGATAGAAACGTCAATGATGAGAGAGAATCATCGATTGGCTGCCTCCTGCACGCCCTCCACTGGGGATCGTGCCCACAACCCAGGCATGTGCCCTTGGCCAGAATCGAACCTGGGACCCTTCAGTCCGAAGGCCGACGCTCTATCCACTGAGCCAAACCAGCTAGAGCCTTCTGGCCCTTTAAATACAGTTCCTCATGTTGTGACCCAACCATAAAATTATTTTCGTTGCTACTTCATAACTGTAATGTTGCTACTGTTATGAATCGTAATGTAAATATCTGATATGCAGGATGGTCTTAGGCAACCCCTGTGAAAGGGTCGTTCGACTGCCAAAGGGGTCGCGACCCACAGGTTGAGAACTGCTGGTTTAGGATGTTATGAAACAAGCTCGGGCTGGATTTGAATCCAGCTCTCTCACCTCTCAGCCAACCTTGAGCAAATGGCTCTCCCACTGGGACCCCTCACCCTGGCCTGCACCACGGAGCACACGGCAGCACACAAGAGGGCACCCGGCACATGCCAGAGCCTACAAGCAATGGCTGAGGGTGAGACACAGGAACACAGCCGCACAGAGGCTGGGAAGGGGGTGGAAGTCATGGCTTCAGGTACCTGCATCGCTACCTCTCCTGCCCAGCATCCCTCCCCGTTACACAGACAGTCCCCGCTCCCCGCAAGCCCTCCTCTCTGCTCCCTCGCTTAGACTGTGCCAGGCAAGCCCCTTGCAGCTAAGTGCTCTATAAAACAGGGCGTTTCTATTAGATCCAGGTGGGGGCAGCTGTGAGAAGCCAGGCAGGGGAAGTGGGGTCCCGGGGGGTCTGCACCCCCTGAACCCAACAAGGCTTCTCAGGGCCCAGATGCTATTCGTCAAACCTGAGGGCTGCTGCCAGCTCCTCGGCGTCACGAGTAACCAGGGAGGGCAGAGCTGGCGCAGCTTCCCGCTCGCCAAGTGCTGTGGGCTATTTGCCTGGCATCTGTGGCTGGACTAAGCCCAGGGCATGTTCAGTGAGGCCCCTCTTAAAATTTATTTTCCCCCCTAGTGAATGTGAGGGTTGGGGGGCCTTCCTGGTTCCCACTGATTCGCTCTCAGAGACCTTTCTGTCGGCCTTGAAGGGACTGAGATGTACCCGACGCAGCTAAAAGGCTCCGCAAGCTGGAACCAGACCCCGATGCTGGGCACTTTGGGGTTCTGACCGAATGCTCTCAGGTGCTCCTCTTCCCCACTTCTCCTGGGGATGGCCTCTCCCAGGGGCAGGTGGCAGCCGCAGCCTCATCTTTCTTCTCTTCCTTTGACTGTCGGTGGGGCTTTTTCACTCTTGCTGGCCTGGTTCCCCACCGTGGCGCAAGAAGTACCTGGGAGGA
>NW_005871638.1:445281-452346 GCF_000147115.1 Myotis lucifugus
ATGCTGTCCCATGGTGGAGGGGGTCACACTTGACTCGCTCTGTAGGCAGTTCACTCTCCAAGGATATATGTCCTGAGGTCCTATGTCCAGCCTAGTGCCTGGTGCCTGGGAGTGGATCAATAAATGTTTGGCCCTAGCCAGTTTGGCTTAGCGGATAGAGTGCCGGCCTGAGGATTGAAGGGTCCTGGGTTTGATTCCGGTCAAGGGCACGTACCTCGGTTGCAGGCTCTTCCCCGGCCTGGACCCTGGTTGGGGCACATGCAGGAGGCAACCAATCAATGTGTTTCTCTCACATCGATGTTTCTTTCTGTCTCTCCTCCTCCCTTTGGCTCTCTCTAAAAATCAATGGGAAAATATCCTCAGGTGAGAATTAAAAAAAAAAATGTTTGAATGACTCCAATTACTTTTTGAAAATATGAGAAAATAGTATTTCCCACAACTTAACGCTGAGCTCCGTCTCTTTACCTACAGCAAGCCTGTGTTTCCACCCCAGTGCTTTCGGCACAGTACCCCCTCGTCCTCTCCCCTCCCTAACGGCCTCCAGCGGTTAAGTGATGCCCTTTGTCTTGGAGCCGCTGCGCCATCTCAAGGGTTATCTGTTCTGGGCACCGAGAAATGGAAACGCTTCAATGACAAGATCTTGATGACAATCCTTCCTTGTGAGTAACTTCGCCCGAGTTTATTCTCGGGGCACAGCACAGGCGCTCCTTTGTGCTTCCTGCGTTTGATGTCTCCGTGCAGGACAGAGCCCCTCAGTTCCCGAGCCAGCGCCCGGGAGCGCACCCCGGAGGCTGGGCGCGCCCCTCACAGGCCACTCACTCGGCCTCCCACGACCCCACGCTTGGTCTTTCCAGAAGCAGGCCACCTCCGACTTTATTCCTCCCGTTGATCAGCTCATTACTCATCAAGTGAGCTATGCAGAAACTCTGGGTCGCCAGGGCCTGTTTTCCAGTTGACCTTGGCGAGGGTTTTCGGAAACTGCAGGGCAGACGACAAGAGCTGTTGAGACGTTGCCTCCAGAGCTGTGAAGAATGGAGACGGATTTCCATCTGGCTCCGATGGTCTGAAGACAGGCAGGAGTGAACTGAGTCTTTCTGGCCCAAGAACACAGGCTAAAGAAACGACTCTTTTCTGGTTGTGAACGTTTCCTACCATCACTGCAAGTCAGAGTTACCCGTTTCTCTGCCAGGCCAGGCCAGGCGATCGGTGTGGTGCACCCCGGCAACGACGTGTGCTTTGCGGAAGGCATTCGGCCCAGGACGCAGCAGCCGCTTCCAGCGGCCAGTCTGTGTCGAGCTTTTCCCACCAACCTTGCGTCGCGTTAGGCTGCAGACTGAAGAAGCACGCTCTGGTCCCTCACCTGCCTGCAGAAGGTGACCTGGGCAGTCTGATACCCTGAATCCTTTTCTCAGTCCTTATGTGCAGGATTTGCACCTACGATTCTGTAAATCCCGGTTCTCCTAGCTCCCAGGCCCCCTCACTTCTCCTCTCCCCCACGGTAGTGTTCCCAGGGGCCTCTCCTTCCTACCTGGTCTCCCTCAGGCCATTTACCTGGGTTAGAGGTTTTAACAATTATTTTCTGTCCTGGCTTCTAAGTTTATCCCTTTAGCCCCAACATTTGCCCTCAACTCCAGGCCTGCAGTCCACCTGCCCACTAGATGTTTCCGCCTGCATATCTGTCATCCTCTCCATCTCAATGTGTGGACACCTCCTTCCTGCAGGCCAGTGTCCTCCTTCCTGCAGGCCAGTGTCCTCCTTCCTGCAGGCCAGTGTCCTCCTTCCTGCAGGCCAGTGTCTCTCCTTCCTGCAGCCCAGTGTCCTCCTTCCTGCAGGCCAGTCTCCCTCCTTCCTGCAGGCCAGTGTCCTCCTTCCTGCAGGCCAGTCTCCTCCTTCCTGCAGGCCAGTGTCCTCCTTCCTGCAGCCCAGTGTCCTCCTTCCTGCAGCCCAGTGTCCTCCTTCCTGCAGGCCAGTGTCTCTCCTTGGCCACCTGTTTTTGGCCGAAGTCTCCTCCATCTTCACACTCCCATCCAACACATCGAGGCAGAGCACTGCTTTCCAAAATGATCTCCACTGGGGCAGAGGAAGGAAATAATTGAATTTCCACTTTCAGCTCTTCCTGTTAAAGGTCCCCTCTGTATGAGTGTTTTATTAATGAACAGATCAGCATTGTGGGGCCCACATATCCAATTTGTAAATAATGGAACATGCAAACCTACATGGCCACACTGATCTAGATGCTGCGATTCCTCCTCCTTGTCTCAATTCTTCCTTATAAACAAGCTGAGAATCAACTTCCTCAAACACTTATTGTTCACAGGCGGGCCAAGAGCCATTCATCCACTCATTCATTCACAGGCAGAGCAGCTGCCACGTGGAGACAGGAGGTAACACGCTGCCCTTGCCTTTCCCAAATCCAGGAAAATGGGCTCCTGCCATCTCGTGCTCGTGTGATGAAAAAGACGCTGTGCTCTAGACCCTGCCTACCCTGTGCCTCGCAGCCGGCCCTCCCACTCACGTGCGGGAGAGGTGCTCAGCATTGCCCGGTTTTTACCGCGTGTGCTCTTCACGTTCATGTCGACAAACCTTTTTTGTCCATTTGCGTGTCCCAGGTGCTCAGCTCAGTCCCGGGAATAGACTAGGCACATGATCACTTCGTTAGCTATTGAAGGCACCGATGTCTTCCATCAGCCAACTCAGCCTGTGCGGTCAGCGATGCTTGTGACTCCCAGACCCAGCGGGCTCACTGCCAGGCACTCTTCGAGCCCCTGGTACCTCCTCCTCACAGCACTCATCATTTTAGTAACTAATCAGTCATTTCATTTCTGTGATTAGCTCATGCTCTCTCTTCCTCGCTAGATGATAAGCTCCATGGGGGTAGGAGCTAGTTTGTCTTTTTCATTGCTGTTTCTCCAGCCATCAAATAATGCCTCGCTCACAGTGGTCATCACAAAATACCTGTGGGATGAGTTGGGGACCTCGTCTTGGTAACCTGCCCAGGGTCTCGGTCCTCGTAGAGCTGAGGCCCTATTGCACCCTGGGTGGGAGAGAGATCCCGGACGCTGCGGTGGCTGTCCCTGCTGCCTGCTCACAGGCTTCCCTGATGCTGCCTGCCTTTCTCGGCTCCTGGGCCCTCCCGCTCTGCCCGCTGCCAGGACACGTCGTCACCACCCGAGGCTCTGACGCCCAGGCCAGGCCTTCCCCACACGGTGCTGTGCCCATGGGACTAGATGCATCTCAGCACCAGCGTTGGGGTCTGCACGTGAGTTCCGGCTCCCACGCCTCCTGGCTGCCGTCCACTCTGTGCCTGGAGGTGCAACAGGAGGTGTGAGAAGCCGTGGGGTCCAGGGACTATATGTGTGCTGTGTTCACGCACCAATTCCCACCCGGGCCTCAGTCCAGGCTGAGCAAACACCGCACGGGGGCAGAAGTCTTCGTGAGCACTGACCATGGGAATAAGTACTGATTTCTATTACTACTGGACACTATTATTTATGAATAGGACGTAAGGCCAAATCACATTGCATAACGGGAGTGAGCGGTATCGGAAGAAACCCATGGTAGAGGGAAGGAGAAGACCGGAGACGCTTTAGATGGGCTGCTGTGTTTACTGGAAGAGCAGCTAATTTTATCGGTACTGCTCAGTGAGCCTCACACACCGTGGAAGCATTAGTGTTTACACTTCCTGAGGCAAGGAGGCAACACTCACAGTCCTGCATCCACGAGACAGCATCCGGCAGGCCACACATCTTGGTTTCCTTTCACAAGCCCCCACGGAGCTGGGTGGGGGAGGCCAGGCTGCGTCTCCAAAATGCTCGAAGCACAATTGATTGTATCTTAAAATAGGCCCACACCTGCCCCTGGGGCTAACTGGAAAGTTATGTCTCTAAGACTTCCTGTCCTTTAGTTAACAGGAGGGGAAGTGATATCAACTCCCTAGTCTTGGGCAGGTCACACAAGCCTTTGAGCCTCAGTTTCCTTGTCTGTGCTTGTAATTCGACAAGATTACCTTCAAGGCTATCTCCGTATTTCTTCCTGGTTAGTTTTGGGAAACACCTTGGTAAACTGCTTGGGGCAGAAGGCGAGACGTGAAGAATGAATGAGTGATCCCAGCGAGAGGGCTCCCAGAGGAATCGCGTGAGCATGGAGGCCCTTCATACACGCAGGGAGTGGGGAGAAGGCCGGTGCAGGTAAATCCTGAGGTACAGGCAGAACGGGACGATGGACGATGACTCGGGATCGGTGGCTGGAGCCCAGGTCCGTTAAAGAAATCGGGGGCAGGCTGGGAAATCATGGCGTGTTAAACCACAGGAACGTTTTCCGGCGAAGCCCCGTGTGTCATGATGAATTAGCCTCTTTGTAGATTTTTATCTTCTAGGGTTTATATTCATGGTCTGCTTGGGTATCAAGATAGCGTGGGCCTCACAGAGTGAGTTGGACGTGTTCCCTCTCTGTATCACTTTCCTAGTGCTGCTGGAAAATGAACAGCAATGTAGTGGCTTACAATAGCACACATTTATTATCTTACAGATCTGCAGGTCAAAAGTCCAAAATGGATCTTACGGACCTAACATCCATTTGGCGGCAAGACTGCCTGCCTGCCTTTTCCGGCTTCTAGAAGCGGCCTGCGCTCCTTGGCTCACGGCCCCTCCTTCCACGTTCCGCCCCCAGTGCGGTTCCCCAATCTCTCTCATCCCCACGCTCCTGCCGCCCTCTCTCACTGAGAGGGACTCATGGCAGATCATCGCTGCACCTCAAGACCCTTAGTTTAATCACATCTATAAAGTGCCTTCTGTTGTGTAAGGTAACCCATGACATTTGTCTCTGCCCTTTACTGTCTGCTGTCCAAGGTCTGAAACCTGCTGTCCCACACGCTGTCCAATTTCTCCGCTGTTTTGAGAAACTTCAGCCACTGTTACCCCATCTTGGTTGGAAGTGGATATAGACGTAAAGGGACTTCAGATGAGGTTGCTTAAAGACCTGGCTTTTGAAGAGACTTCAAATCCAAAAGAATGGTGTGGTCCATGGTCCCGAACCCTTGAGGGAGGACACCTGGACAGGGTAGGAACAAGAGACTAAACTCAATGAGCCCCAAATCGGTGTGATCCGCTCCACCCGGCCTCAGAGCAGACGTCCGTCCACCCCAGACCTTCCCGAAAGCTCTGCCAGAGCCAGTCACAGGCCCATGGGCCGTGGGTGCTGGGCAGTGGCCTCCCCCTCCCTTTCCGGAAGCCTCGGCCCGTCCGCTGAGAGGTGCTGATGTCAGCAGCAGGGCGGGGCTGGCCCCAGTCACAGTGGATTTGCCTGGCCTCCTTGAAGATGATTTCTGCCTGTGTTTCCAGGGAAACAGGCCTGAGCCCCTGGGGCCTCCTAACCTCTCAACACAGGAACTCAGCCTGAGAACTGAAGGCATCACCCAGGGTCTCACTCCTGCCCCCTGGGGTCAAGACGAGTGACTTGGCTCAGTGCTGATAAATGACTTTCTTTCCTGCAGTCGCAGGATCTCTGCTGGGATGAGGAACGAGCCGGCAGCTCCCTGAGCTGCAGGGGAAGGTGCATCCTGGATGACCGCCCTCTGGGGAGACAGATGGAAAGAGAGGTTAAGCCTCCCCCTCAGGCCTAGAATCCTCACTTCAAAGAGTCTGCTGAAATGGCCTACAAGATCCCTTCCTGATCTCCATGGAACGAGGCACCCTTCCCCTTCCGGTTTCTTTTTATTGAGGCAGAGCCTGTGGACACCACCACAGAGGTGCAGCCAGGGGGCCTGACCAAGGGAAGCTCTCGCCTCCCTGGGCAGATTGTGATCAGGGCAAAGCATGGTCACTCCTATAGGGACAGTGGTGATCACAGTGATGGCAAACCCCAGGCATCGTCTCTGGGCACCTGGCATAGGAGGCCCTGCTGACTGCAGGGTGTGAGACATGTGCGTCCAGCACGTCTCCTGAATCAGCTGCAATGCCCAGCGCAGGCCGGGCACCTGCAGGCACACTAAGTGCTCACTGAGCGAATAGACAGAGAGAGAGGGCTGTGGCTGCTGTGGGCTTGCAGACAGACACATTCATCAAGCTTCTCCCAGGACCATGGCACCAACTATATGGCACAAAACTGGACACGTCCGCTCACCTGCCACAGGCGTTCTCCAGTCTGGGGGAAAGAACCATTGTGCAAAGTAAGATATTGTAATGTCTACAAAACAGTGGTTCACCAACCCCAGGGGGAGGCGGTCACATAGCTCTAGCTTCTTCCTTCATCAGCAACCCTCCGAAGCTAATGTCTGTCTGTTTTCTCATCACATGTTCTAAAACCTTTCCACGTTTGAGGCATTTTCTTCACTACAAGCCTCCCCTCCCCAAAGGGAGAGCCAGGCACCCCCATTCCCAGCCTTCCTCGAAGGTGGGTGTACCCACAGATCTGGTCTGACTATCGGATATGCTGCTGGGAGACTTTCATTAGGAAATCGGCAGAGTCGGAAGCAGGGGCCACACCCCTCTTTCTGATGAGGGAGGCCACAGGGCACTTGGCTACTGGGGGCAGCGAAGGTGGAGTCTGGGGCTTGAGGGGTGTGAGCTGTCACCCCATGCAGTGGGGTCTCCGCAGAGGCCACCCACAGTGTGGTCCAAGTTTGTCCCTGGTCATGTTGCCTCCCCGCCTGTTCTTTTGGCCTAGCTGGAGATTTTCTGAGTTATCCAATATTTTTTAATAAATTATTTTTCTGCTTAATGTAGACAGAGGTGGTTTGCTATATGTAACTGAAACCTGACGAAAAACCTGGCCATTGTAGCGGCTAAGGGCCAACGCTTCCCGTCCGTGTGGCTGCAAAGGAGAACCATGGGCTCTGTGACTGAGGGCGATGGCCTGGACCCGGATGGGTGAGCAGGCCCCAGACCACCCTTGAAGGAGTGAGCACTCATCTCACTTCTGGAGGCTTCCTTGCAATGTCTGCACCCTAAATGAATGCTCTTCTGCCGGCATCGCCAGATTTGGTTAGTTTACCTGGATGCATAAGCCAGGGCTGTGCAGTCATCCTCGGCCTCTCTCTCAGCTCCCGGTTACACATTTAGAACTTGT
>NW_005871638.1:453906-455990 GCF_000147115.1 Myotis lucifugus
CCCCCCCCCATGCACGATTTCATGCACCGCTCTAGTATAATAAAAGCATGCGGGAGAGAACCTGAAACTAACCTAAAACATGCAGCTCGCATTCCCCAATAGAGGCTGTGTTAAAGTAGTAAGATTGTAGCCACTGGGGCCACAGCCCTCCCTCTGAGGGGCCATCCGCATGCCCCAAGGGGCAGCCTAAAGGCAGCCCCTCAACAGCAAATGAAGCACCTGCTAATTCACTCACAGGAGGTGCCTGGAGTGGTAATTAACACAAAGCTAAGAGTGAGGGAGTAATTCATAGCTAAATATTGGAGTTTAACAAAATGGTGTTTTTATTTTTTTTTCTATCCAAGCAATGGTGTTGGTTTTTTAAAAAAAATTTTTTTATTGATTTCAGAGAGGAAGGGAGAGGGAGAAAGAGATAGAAACATCAATGATGAGAGAGAATCATTGATCGGCTGCCTCCTGCATGCCCCCCCGCCCCCCCGCCCCCCCGCCCCGAGGATTAAGCCCACAACTCAGGCATGTGCCCTGACTGGGAATCGAACCTGGGACCCTTCAGTCCGCAGGCCGACGCTCTGTCCACTGAGCCAAACCAGCTAGGGCCGAGCAATAGTTTTAAGTTAAGATGTTCAATGGCTTGAAATGGGGGGAAGCCGTCCCAGACACCATGTGTATTTCAAAGGCAGTGCTGCGGTGGGTGTCCCCCATTGCTGTCATTAACCACAACGGGAACTGAGCTACCCCCGGGCGGGATGGCAGGCAGCTGCCCTTGCAGAAACCGCTCATGCGAAAACAAATGAAGCTTGAAAGCAGATGGATTTTGAGGGTGATCTTTCACAATCCACAAGACCCTCTGCTACACCCAGGTCTCCCATGAGGCTCCTTTAAATAAGGAAACTCATTGGCAGCAGCTAAAACGTCATTGGGTTGATGAGGAATCAATGAAGAACTAATTCTCTCAGAAACGGATCTATTGTACAGTGAGGGTGCAGCTACCTATTGAGCTGCTGCTCCAGCCTTGCCCTGACCCTGGTAGCTGCCCTGCCAGGAGCACTGTGTGAAGGAAAACGCATGGGTGGGGCAGCGGCCTGGCTTCCATCTGGGTTGGGTCCATGCTGGCTCAGCCTCAGTCTCCTCACCTGGAATGGGGCCAACAATCTTAGGGGCCAGAAGTGAAAAAGCAAAGGAGTGTGAGCTGGCCCATGACATAGGTATGAGCTTCCTGTGGCTGCTGTAACAATAAGGACCACAATCGGAGCGGCTTAAACCACCAAAAAGCGCTGTCTCACGGCTCTGGAGGCCAGGAGTCCGAGGCCCAGGTGCGGGGCTGGCTCCTGCCTCCCTCCCGGCTCTGGCGCTTTGATGCAAGGCTTGGTGTTCCCCGGCTTCTGCGGCACGGCCCGTGTCTGCCTTGGCCATCCTGAGGCCCTCTTTCTGTGTGCGTGTCCAGTATGACCCCATCTTCACTAATCACAGCTGCAAACACCCTCTATTCCCCAACAAGCTCACATGCTGAGGGCCTAGGGCTAGAACTTCAACATCAGAATTTTGAGGGCACACGATTCCACTCATAACAACTCACTGTTGCCGTGGCCTTCCATCGCCGGAAGGGCAGACAAGCCGTGCTTTTCCTCATTAGCTGTTCTGCTTTTCTTGGCTGAGATGTTGCCAAGGGGGAGGCGTTTTTATAGCAACAAGAGCAAGTCACAGAGAGACTACCTGGGACACAGAGATCGAGACCCAGGGGACCGGAGCAGAGAGCGGGCTGGGCAGCACCCCCAGGGGCGGTTTCTTCCTGCCTCCTGGGTGCCTTCCCGGGTCACACTCGCCACCCGCCACCCGGAGGAGTACGAGGGAGGCCTGGCGCTCTGTTCCTACCATGACTCACCTCGTGCGGGAAGATTTCTCACACCCAGCAGAGCCACCCTTCTGTCATGGAGATAGTTCTCTGCCTCCACAGCTCTGCCTCGCCAGCACGGGAATGTGTCAGCCATTTCCTCCCAAGCGTGGTTTCCGATAAACTCCCACAAGTCCGGGGGGGCGGGGGGGACACGGGGACAACACATCAATGTTAAGACGCATTGATTGGT
>NW_005871638.1:457790-459584 GCF_000147115.1 Myotis lucifugus
CACATAGTTAAACTGTTTTAAATGATAAAACCAACTGAAAGTTGGTCTGCTCTTTTATTATCATCGTGTGCCAGCAAAAATACTGAAATAGTCTTTCCTGAGAAACTTGTTTTAAGGTAACCACTGAAGCTCACACTTGCGTTCCTGTTGAGATTGAATGATACTTATCTAGCTTTGCCAAGAGAAATATTTTGTTTTTATTTCAAAGGTGAAAGGTTTCTGTTCAAATTATGCCTGCACTGAGTCCATCTGTAAAAAGGAAAACTTACTCAGATGGTTCATTTTTCAGAAGCAAAGCACGCTTGAGCTTAAATACTATAATTGAAACCAGCAGACACGACCAGGTCTCCCTCTGGCTATTCTGAGTGTGTTGAGTTGGGCGCTGTTTCCCACCTGACGTCTCAGCTGGCGGCCCGCTGCCCTTGGTTCCCTGGGGACCTGTTTCTGCCCCATAGCAGGTATTCGTGTTAAGCCTCCGCTGCTGTCTTCTGATCGCTTCAGCAAGAGTTCCGTCCAGTTGTTCCGTTTCTAAGTGACCTGGTTAGCAGCGCTTCTCCCACTGTTTCTCTAGAAGTCTCTCCGCCTCCAGGCGGACTCCCTCCCGGGTCTCTCTTCCTCTCCTCCAGGTCCTGCTGGTGACCGCGTGTCCCACTCTCGTCCCTCCGTGGACTGCGGCGCCCGCCTCGGAGGCCTCCTCGCCGTGATTCCTGAGAAAAGCAAATCTCTTCTTGGTCTTTCCTTGCTGGACTCTGCAGGCTCTGAGCATCCGCTTTTTACCTCCCGTGTGTCTGTTGTTCACAGAAACAGACATGAAGCAGAGAAGGGCCCTGGAAAACGTGTAATTCCATGGACGAGCAGACTTGGGCCAGAGAGCCAGACGACAGAGAAGGGCCGGAACCCGTGTCTCCAACCCAAGCGGTCCCCGCTGCGCCAGGGTAATGAACGCACCATCGAACCACATCGAACTAATGTAAACGGACTAACTGATGATTGATCAGTCAGCTCTGTTTACAATTAATTACTGGGTTTTAATTACATCTGGATTCTCAGTCTTGGCTAAAGCAGGGGGGAGGGGGAGGAAAAGAAAAGAAAAGAGAAGTACAGTGGACGCAGAAACCCTAAGGTGTGCCCGGGAGCTCAGCACCGTTTTCAGGTTGAGCATTGTGCTAAGCATCTGAGCCTTCCTGACATTTACTCATTACATAGTCTTGAGTGTCGGCTATGTGCACGCGGTATGCATGCATGCGCACACACTAGTACACACAGACACACACTTTCTCAGGCCCTCTTTTAAGGTGACATTGTGAAACAGTGTACAGCATCCCCACAGATCATCTTTAAAATAAAAGTTTCATGCCTGTAGCAACGAACCAAACATGTGTGGCTGGAGGAGGGTGCAGAGGGCGGGGGGGGTGGCATAAACACTGAAATTCCTTATAGGTTCTTTTTCTTCCCAATCATTCCCATCTGCCAGTCCTTAGAATCACCTGATCCACAGCTTTCATAGTGGGGACCTCAACCTCAAAGAGCCCCCAAGGGCACTGCACGTAAAGTAATACTGGCCCAGAGCCCCTGTCACACAGGAGTGCTAGGGCCCTGTGTCACAGGAATGCTTGGGGCCCCGTTATCATAGGGAATTGTTGGGGCCTGGGTAAAATAGAAGTATTTTGTTGCACTTGTTACACTGGTATGGCAAGGACCTGGGACAGAATGGAGCTGGACCCTGTTGTAAACTGGAGTGGTAGGGCGATTTATACTGGAGACTGGGGGCTCTGCTTTATAAGAGAGTGTTGT